>NW_024502569.1:3178230-3181822 GCF_017590055.1 Onychostruthus taczanowskii | reverse complement strand
GGGGGGGGGGGGGGGGGGGGGGCTGTAACCAGGAGCAAAAGGTGAGGTGAGATGGACTGGTCTACCCAAGACCTTCCTCTGACTCTCTTTTCAATGTTGTGTTTCCCATCAACATTATTTTGACATTCTCTGGGAGGAACAGAGTTCAAGAAGCACTCTATCAAGGAAATTACATTTACCATCCTCATTATCCTTAGTTTTCTCCAGGACTGTGAGAAGTGGAAGCTGAGACCTCTTCTCTGTACTACACTGTTTGCTGGGATATAACTTATACCTGCTCCCTGGGTACATGCATAAGTAAATGTGGTGCATTCCCCCAGCAAGGCTGAGCTTTACCTTATGTTGTATAGACTCCTGACTTTGTAACCAGTCAGTGTTCACCTGCATCACACTTAGGTTCATTTCTGAGGGCAGGCAAAGCAGGCAGCTCTCTAACCATAACAAGAAAGTAGAGGCAATGGGAGCACATAATTTGATGCTGCTCATTTTTCTTTATAGTTAGTTAACTGGCATGAGCAATTAATTAGGTTACCTGGTATTTTATTGGGAAGCTTGGAATACTTGGGCCTGGAGAGTATCCCTCTTCCAGGATTTGCAGTGGCTGGACCTCAGCTGGTCCAGTACAAGGTCACTGCCTTCACCGGCAGTAGCTGATGTGCAGAAAGCCAGAGGAAAGAGTCTGCCCCTCCTGTTCCAAGGGAGCAGCTTTGAAACTGAAGCCATAGCGCTGATCCCTGCTTATGCTGCACCACAGCTCACACAGGTACATCTGTGCCCAGCCTTGTACCACTACTGTGGCCTTATTCAAGCAATTACCAGACACAGACTGAACCTGATCACTGCCTCTGGACCCGGTCCTGACCCAAACTTGCCATTCCACATTCTGGCTACTCGTTGGCTTTACAACTGCTCTTACCTGCCTGTTTTACTGCTCTTGGCTCACTTGAAAATCAACTGGCTCCCACTGATCTCTGGCACATCCAACATGATTTCAGCTCTGCCCACATCTCCTCTTCTGGTCAGAAGCAGAAAGCCAGTGATTTCAACACCCTACTAAAAGCAAAATCTACTACAATGCACATTTTCTTACAAAACACTACACAACTGGTTTAATGTGTGCATCGGGCAATGTTTTACTGAACAGGAGAAAAAAAAAGAGTGGAACAAGATTTTTTTTTTTGACCCTGAAAAACACAAGTACAACAGAAGGAATGCTAGTAAGCATTTCCACTGTATGCTGGACCCCTCACATGCACTCACACCTGCATCAATATGGGAATGACCCACTTTCAGCATAACAGGGTTAGTGTGGTGGTGACATAGTGCTCTTGGCTTAATGTCCCAGGCATGTGAAATTTAGTTCCCAACCATTTCTTCTTCTCTTTATCCAAGAGGATATGTATATGCCTTTCCTGGAGCAATAAGTGCATGAATGTACCAGGATAAGCTTTTAGAAAGAGTCAAGACCACATGAAAGGATCAGCAGCATATCCTCCCCGTGGCACTGGGCCAAGGTCACTGCCTTTCAGTGGGAAAGACAACCAGAAGGTCAGCAAAAGAACCACAGAACCAAACCAAAACACGTCAAAAAGGGAAAACTACCCAAGAAAATATTGGGCCATGAAAAGAAAACCAAACTTACAAGGAAGAGCTCTTTTCCTCTTACCACCCCAAGCACTAACCCCCAGGGGCTTAGTGTTTCCCTCACTGTAACACAAACCAGGCCTCCGTGCTGGGAGCCCACGCAGCTGCTGCTCCAGAGAAGCTGGTGACTCAGTGATGTGCACAAATGCTTATGCCCTGATTGTTTTGGAAAGGATCAGACACCAAATGGGAACAAAAGCAAACAGTTATCTGGCCACAGAAATGGTGTTCACAGGAGTGTCTTGGGAGTTGTACTGGGAAATGTGGGATATGTACAGCGCTGTCAAGGTCCTGCAACACCATGCATATGGTTACACCACATGTGCCCCAAATAGCAGGATCAGTGCACTCTGTGCTCCATGTGCTGGTTCACTTACAAAGCCACAGGGAAAGGTGTTTCAGGAGACAGGGCTCAGGACACAGGTTTGGAGCTCTGGGTCCAGGGCTAAACTAGGCTAAATCAGCAGCAATGCAAGTCTACTGGACAGGTGGAAAGAAAGAAGACCCAATACAACGTTTGCCCAGAATCTCACATAGCTGTCTCTAGCTGTAATATTTGTCAAAAACCATGTCAGAGATATCTGCAGCTCCATCTGCAAGTAGCAAGGATGACATTGTACAGAGGAAGACTAAAGAGAGATCCACAGGTCCAGTGGGAGTAAAATCTTCCTCCAAAATGCACTAAAATCGTCTTTTCTTTCATTCTCCAGCCATAAATGAGATTTTCAAGACAACAGTTTTAAGACAGCTCATTTCCACAGAACACTTCCTGGAAAATAAGCAAAAAAGGTAAAGCATAAAAATGTTAAAAAAAAAATTAAACTAGCTGACAGGAATAGTTAAAAGATTGTTTCACTTCTAGTTCCACAAAATACTCATGGTGATGTGGGCAGTCATTACCTCAGTGATGCAACAGTGTCATTTCCATGCTATGAAATTAATATCTTTGTTTCCTTCAGTGCAGGAACACCTTTACTGGCAGATCAGCATGAGTGGGGGATGCGGAAAAGGGTTGCCCACTGGCCCGACAAGCCCCAGAGCTGCCCAAAGGGCGCTTAGAAATCTCACCTAGAAATGCTCTCTTTTCACTAGGGTCAGCGCACAGAATCCATTACAGGTCTAGGATGGAGAATGATCTGTGCACAAACTAACCTCACAGACACAAAGACCTGCTGGTATGGTTTGTGTGTGTCTTCACCTTGCACAGATAGCAAGTCATCCCCTGAAGCTAAGGTCTAGGTTGTTATTTGCAAAAAAGGGGGAAGACAAATAGAGCAGACCAGAAGATTTTGGTGATGGCAGTACTCTTGAGATGGTCAGAGTTTGCACTGACCTTCCCTCAGTCCCAATAGTGGCCAGGGGGATGATGGAGAAGCCAGAAATGGACTGCAGTCACCTTTGCCTGAACCCCACAAGGCAGTGAAGACCATAACATCATTTGAGGAACAATTTTCCAATGTGAATTATATTTTACACATACACAGTGTTTTCGAAGTCAGATTTGCTCCAAAGTTCTTTGTCTATACAGGGCCATTATTTTTTAACCCTATAATCTCTCCTGGGGACAACTGGATTATAAAGACATTCAGATGCTCTATTAACAACTGTGCGGCTTTCCGGGGACAGCCATTGTGCATCCTTAGAAGAAACTGGTTAAAACCTATTTAGTGGAATCGGACTTCACAGGTACCATGAGCTGTCAAAGGGCAGACCTCTCAGTTTGTGTTTTTTAACTCTCACAACTGGAAGCAGACCCTTTTTCCTTGGTGGTGGTTTTTTTGGTTGGTTGGTTGGTTGGTTGGTTGGTTGGTTGGGGTTTTTTTCCCCTTAAGGAGACAAGCAGGCTGCGTTCTCATCACAGAGCAAGAGGAGCTGCGTGTCGCCGTTCCACCCCCAGCCCCAGGCAGCCGCGGGCCGGCGGAGCTCGGGGCGGGCGCGGGGCAGCGGC
>NW_024502569.1:1728706-1901416 GCF_017590055.1 Onychostruthus taczanowskii | reverse complement strand
GGCCCCCGCCGCGACCCCGGCCCCGCGCCCCTCGGCCCCCGCGGGCGGGGCCGGGCGGGAGCGCTCGTCCCTCCATGTCCCGGGCGGCCGAGACTTTGCCCCGCGAAACCGAAAGCTGCCCGGAGCAGAGACGGGCAGGGACGGGCGTCTGCGGCTGCACAGCCAAAGCGATCAGCTACGGCACTCGCCGTTTCTCGGAACTTTGGCCCGAGATAGAAGCGATCAGCTACGGCACTCGCCGCAGACTCGGAACTTTGGCCCGAGATACCATCTCCAGTTATTTAAAGTCAGGATTATTCCCCAAATTCTCAAAGGCAGGAAAACACAAGGCAGCGCTGACAGCGTTCCAGTCCCAGGTGCTGCCTCTCTGTATTGCGAACTACAGGGCAGGGCCGAAAGGGAATGAATCATCAAAGCCCGAAAGAGAAGGTTTTCTAAGGCTCCAAACAGTGCTAAAGAGAGTGTTCACACACAGGGAGAAAGCTTAGCTCCCCAGGGACATGGCACACCAGCACTAACTGAAGCAAGTGGGGAAGATGTATCAGGAAAGAAGAGACAGAAAATGTGAAATTCATAGATGGGGGTTAAAGCAAACTTGAACTGGCAACACTCTTTTAAGAGTGAAACATCACTTGCCCATACAAGAGTAAAGTGAGGATTTTGAAAACTATTTTTATTTCAAGCATTCTAGAAGGCCAGGGTTCAGTAACAGAAAATAGAGGCATTCAGACTTCTCACTCAATAAATAGAAGTAGGAAGACACTTGAGTGTCTTACTCCTTGAGTGACATTTTCCTGAAATCAAACTAACTTGTCTGCTGCCACTAGTACAACACAGAAGTCTGAAGCTGTGGTTGTGGGGGGTATGAACTCCCTCCTCCTGCCCTTTACATTTTGTATAATGTTCTGCTGGTAGGAGAGCAGGACATTTCCAGCCAAGGAAGACACACACATGTCCATGGGAGATGCATTCAAACAGTGCAGCCAGAAAATTTTGCCAGTGGTACAACATTAATTTAGAAATACATACATTGTTAACTGCTTTCATGTAGATGCAATATTTAAGTAGAAAGTGGAGACACATCAGCAAATTTGACCATGGTGGAGCTTGAGCACGAGTTCAGTCAAGTCCTTGCTGTTCAGCTGATGTATAAACAAATGCAGGGAAAGGTGAGGAAGAGGAGATCAAAGAACAAATGGAGAATAAATGGCTGGATCTGCAAGCTGCACAAGTGGGAAATATTATTTCTGACAAGTAGACACAACCAAGTTTCCTTCTTCTCCTTCATCTTTTCTTACACTTCTATTGTTAAATGAGGTGACAGCTGTCACTCCGTCTTCCTACAAAGAAGTGTCCAGCCTTATGCATGCCTCATAATTGACAGAGGTTGTTCTTTATAATTAGTTATGGTTTATTTTTCTCTACATACATAAATATTTCCAACACCACTAACAGAAACACCAAATCAGTGGTTACCAGTGCTAGTTATACATCTTCTCAGTCTACCACAAACCATACACACCCTTCCTTCAGCATGTTTGAATCAATTCCACAGTGAAATGTTCTTGTTTCTGCAGTCCCAAATCCCCAAACGAGTTTAGCTGAAGGGAAGCCTAAAGCCTGTTTCAGGAGAAAAGAATGGAAGATGTGCACCCCTGTTTGAGTGAATAGGAATGACAGATGAAGATATTTACCATCTGAGGTTGTAAAGGGACTGGATGAAATTATGATTGAGGATGAAGGTAGAAGGAGGCAGGTAAGACAAGTAACAAGCACCATTCCCTGCATGTGAGCATCATGGCCTGCTTCTGTGGCAATATCCTGGATCCTGATACGAGTGAATGAAATACCACAGCCTGAAGTTCACACCCCATAGTGACAGATGCCTCTGGTCTCCACTCTGAATCTCTTTATAGCACACTCGAGGATGTACAGACAAAGTGTAAATCCAAAATGGCTTCAGAAAATGACCTTTTGTCATATGCAAAGTTATCTCAATTTTGATCATTATTACGTGGTCAGACTGGGGGGCAGTGTTGGAGGGAGGTGGCCAAAGATGTATACCAAAAGATCTACTGTGGTTTCTTTCTTCCAGGTTGTCCCTCACATTTAAATTCCTTGGTGGCCAACTGAAGTCCTTCCATGGTGGAATTAAAGCAAGAAGTTTCTGAAATAAAAAAAAAAAAAAAAAAGAAGAGGGTCTGCTGAAGTTCCACAACAGCACACGCAGCGAAAAGACTTAACAGATAATCCAGCCCTCAGACTGAGAAGAGTCTGTCCAATGTTTTTTAAAGTTTATAATACTTAGCTGTTAGTTATTTCTTTAAAGAGTTAAAAATAATGGAGAGGAAGCAGACAACGGAAAGCAAAGGAAAAATACAAGAATGCAAGGAGAGTGGAAAAGGAAGGTAATTTGGATGTCAAAACTAGAGGCAGCAAGGACCTTACCACCTCAAAGCTGAAAAATAAGGAGAAGAGTAACAGAGTGGATTTTTTTTCTCGACACAAACCCTATGTAATGAACAGCTGTTCAACCAACACCACCACAGTACAGTTACATCTCAATTTTTTTGTTACAATGTGAATTTTTTCCCCTGTTACATGCATTCAGGACCTCACAGGCTTTCATGTTACAGAGTTAGTGTGAGGTACCCGCACAACCCAATTGTTGCTCTTTCTTGAGAGCTCCAAAAACACAGCTGTGGGCAGCACTTACTCCCCCAGGTAATTTGACTCTCTGCTTGAATAAATTTTTGAGCCCAGGTTTTCCTGGTAAGCACTGTAAAAGGCAGGTGAGGTTTTCTGGTCACAATTCTGTGAACTTTATCATGCTTCATTTTGTTTAATATTAGTGGTTAAATGTCAAAGGGCAGGTAATTTTTTTTTTTTTAATTTTTATTATCTGTGCATCAAAGTAGCAACTGGAAGAAGTTTGACCATGGGATGATATTTTCTGTGGCAATACTGGAAGACGGCTTTAGTCTGCTTTGTATCCTTTAGATTAATTTTTTTCATTTTAGCCAAAAACCAGTCCTGCCTGTCCCAGCTATACACTCCTGCTTTTTTGCCCACGTCCTGCTGATCTCATGGGCTCTAGGACAATTTTTTTTCAGACCAAAAACCTTTTGGATGTCTTCATGCATTAGATGTTAGAGCTGAACTGCCTCACTCAGAAGCATCACAGCCATCAAAGGGAAGTTCTGGGAATAGCACAGTCAGGAAAAGGAGGAGTGATAACACGGGTTATCAAGAGATTTGTCCCATCAAAACCACACCCTTCAGGGCTGTTGTGGAAGAAGTATTCCTGCAGGGAGTTACTGACTGCTGTACTTCAAAAAGAAACATGTCAGCTTCTGCCTTGCAGGAGTCCTGCATAAATGCTTGAACAGACACATTTGTACTGGCATCTGTGAGCCCTGGTCTAAGGAGAATTTCTAGTCACCAAAATAATGCTGTTTTCACTGATCTCAACATTTCTCAAACTGGGAACTCTTGCTTAATCTCCAGAACAAATATTGATGTGGTGCCAATGCTGTAATAAGGAGCTCTCACAAAAGCTTGACATTAACCCTGTGTTTTCACAGAGGAACACTGTTCACCCTCCCACTGGAATACAAACACCTTTACACAACATGAATATAGAAGTATGTTCATCTGGCTAACAGATTAAGTTGCACTTGGCCAGTAATGCTCAGTTTGCTTTCCAATCTAAAGGGATCAAAATGATCATATTAGCTCTCCCTTGATTTCCTTTGATTTTAAAATATTTTTGGTAGGAATGTCTCAATTTTCCTAGTTTTTTATTTCCCCCCTGACATTTGAAGGATTGAAATCCATTTCAACATTTACAGTTGCTCACTTGAGCAGTTTCACAACCACTCTGAGACATCACTTTTGGCAAGTCTGCTTTAATCAGGAACCAGAGGGGAATTATTTTGTGATGACGCAAGACAACCTTATCCCTCAAAGCCAGGGGGAAAACTCACCTGTCTTTTACAATGCCTGCACACAAACATTGTGGAAGCACTGGAATACTCACATGGGGTCTCTTTTACCCCGTATCCTGTGCCTGACAGTGAGCATGAGCCAGCTGAAAATCCTAAGACATGCTTCCCTTTCCACATACTTTTCTTGGTTTAATTCTTCTAACATCCTACATTTGTAAAAGCTTGAAAGAGTCCTCCACCTGAAGGTTTGGTTGCAGAATACATGGCCCCTGATATCAGAGCTGACTGCTGCCCAGACAGGACACTCTGCACATCCCCTCCTCACATCTGCAGCAGCACAACCTCAACTGTTCCCTTGCCCCAGCCTTGGCACTGAGCTGGACCTTAGAGTAGCTTATCTAAATGCCTCAGTCCAGCAGGAAAGTATTGATTTGTTTGCTGTGGGGTTACTGAATTAAATTATAGCCTTCGTGTCAGCCAGCAAGTGCTGGAGCTGCTGTCTGGAGCAGGGCTGGGAGGAAGGGCACTTCACACTTTGGGCAGCAGTTACCCATTGCATCAGCCTGGTCTGAGCTGGCAGATCTCAGCTCCAGAGCAGCCTAAACCCATCTGACCTCTGGTGTCTCGTCCTTTCCCTCCAACGGCCTTCAGGACTTTCCCTGACTCATTTCAGATGCTGAACTAAAACAAAGCAAAACAAAAACTCCCAACATAAGCTCCAGCTGTATCTCCCCATTCCAGCGTAGATCTCAATGGCCAAGCCCTGCAGAGAGAGTGCAAGGCCTTTTTATAAGCCGAACACCAATGGGGAGTCTTCTTTTGTGGCAAAGTCTGCATTGCTCTCATTCTGTATTCCACGGAACTAACACAAGCTGACACAGTAGAGCGTTAGACTGCAAGACAACATAACAAACTGGGGTTTCCTGGCAGCAGACAGTGGCTGGGTGACAAACATGCAGGGCTCTGGGTCATTTCTGCTGCGCTCATGACAAGCAGGAGAGGAAGACTGAAACAATTTTGGGAGTAGCAGAGCAGACAGACAAAGGGAGTAAACCTAATGGGAAAAAACCAGTTTGTTGGATTCAGCAACCAGATAAAGGTACAGACAATAAGGCAGGATAATCTGCTAGCATGTGTCTTTCCTTTCTTGAAGCACAAAAGGAGAAAGTTTCATATTTCACCATTTTCTCCCAGGAAGATGACAAAGCTCTTCACATCTGTTTCTTTAGCATACAAATATTTAATCAATAACCTGGACATTTCTGGATAATAGCTTAGGACACAAACCCACACGGACATCCAGTCAGGACCATACACCAAAATCCTGCCTCTAGAGTGTTTGTATTGCAATATTATAAATAAGGAGCTTCTAAAAATTGGTGGCAGGTGTGGGCCTAAGTATTTTGTGAAAATATTTTTTATTTGCTTACCCAAAATTATAGTATCTGATTATTTAAGAGGAAAATACTGCTGCCAGATGTTCTTGATGTTATTAATGATCTGTGCTGAGAGGACCCTCTGAGATCAGTGCTCTCTAGGCCATGTGGTTCCTGCACTGGTAGCTGGTACCAGCTAATCAGCCTGCAATGTCATTATTGTCATCAATGACATAAAATCAAATCAAACCCCATTCAAGAGGTTTCAATTCCAACCCAAACTATTCAACTACTTCCCCTGTGACATGAACATCCACTGTGAAAACTTCTGTGTTTATAACAGCTCCAACACAGTGCACACCCACCTCCTTGACTCCTGTTCCAGCCATCGACTGGAGGCATGGTCAGGTCAGGCACAGGGCACCAGGACAAAGACCCCCTGACCACACCCCATCATCCCATGTGGATGATATTTCAGCAGTCTGAGATGTCTGGATGGGAACAATTTAAGCCTCAGGATATGGAATCTTTTTCTGGCTCAGTTTGCTTACGGTGCAAGTTATTCTATTTCTATGTACCTTCGCTTATTTGTTTTAAAACTACTGATTAATCCATTTTCCATTTTGGAAAGAACAACTAACAGCAAATGATAGAGAAGTTAAGCTAGCATTTTCCTGCTGGAACCCACAATCCTTCCTTTTTATCTCAATCTTCCCAGAATATCTCTCATAAACAAACCCAAGAAACTTTGCCAAGTTACCAAGGGTTCAAAAATTCATGAGACGAGCAAGAACACGACAGCACACTTTGTCACACTAAATGAAAACACTAATGAAAATTTAACATTTCAATATATGGAGTCTTACTGTGACCTCTTGCTACCGTTTCTCCACTGAACTGCCACTTCTTCATAATTTGGTGAACTACTGTTTTATTATTCATAAAGTTCTTTTCATAATTAGAGCCTTAATGGAGTCAGCATTACTCTCCATGCTGAAAAGACAAGGAAAGTAGAACTCTGATGACTCACAACAGATTGCCACAGCAACCAAAGTGGGAATAAATTCCACTTCTTAGGCATCCTACCCTGCTGCTTTCACTTCACCACAGATGTTTTAGATTTCAGAGGAAAAAATAAAATCATATGGCTTTAATAACAAAATACTGCATTCTCTTTTCCCCATTCAGGCTTGAAAGAAACAAAATCTGAACAACCCTCAACCCAAACTCAATTAAAACCCGAGGAAATTGGAGGATACTAAGTGCACCTTAAAAATTATAACAAACAATATTCTTTAGATATTTGGTGAAATATAATAAAAAGATATCTGGTTAAATATAATAAAAGAGTAAAATACTCACAAGGTGACTGATTACCTGTTTGTTCATGCAGAATTTAAGACAGTCATTCATGACTGATGAAATGCAGCATCCAGACAGTCACTGCAGGTTATAATGTTCTCCTCTGTCACATCTTGACATAGCTCCATGTCTGATAGTGTTTCAGAAGAGTCTTGATTCTCTTGGGGATTTTTATTTAGATCTTCAAGATTAATGATATCATCTAAAAAATAAAGAAATTACAAACTGCAGCAAAAACCACCTGAAATTACCTTACATAGTCTCTCATTTCTGTTGTGTCAGGATAGAGTATTTTTAGAAGAAGCTTTTATTTTACCAGCATCCTCTTGATTCTTGCCTCCTAAATGGCCTATAAAAATTTCTGGTTTGTCTCTCGTAGGGGGTGGGGAATGAAAGACAACATGCATGCATGTGTGTGTCTCTTCCCACTCTTACGCTGCCTCTTCAAAAGCAGCCTTTCTTGTAAAATAGAGAAACCTCTCTCCTATTTTAGACAGCAAATTCTACCAGATTTCAGGGAACTACTGTTGTGTATTTTTAAACTTGTTACAGAACCTGTGAAATTGTAGTGCATTAATATGGAAATCATAGAAAAACACAACAAGCAACCTTATCCCATAACTTCCACACTGCAGGAATTAATGCATGCAGAAGTCCAGAGCTTCACATGAACCTTGACATCTCTTGCTGCCCAGCTGTGACCTCAAGTGCTGTTTGACAGCAGCTGAACATGAGCCAGCTGTGCTCAGGCGGCCAAGAAGGCCAGTGGCATCCTGGCCTGTACCAGCAGTAGTGTGGCCAGCAGGACCAGGACAGTGACTGTCTGCCTGTACTCAGCACTTGCGAGGCCACATCTCAAGTTCTGGCTTCATTTTTAGGCCCCTCACTATAAAAAGACTCTGGGGTGCTGGAGTATGTCCAGAGAAAGGCAATGGATCTGGGGAATGGTCTAGAGCACAAGTCTGATGAGGAGCAGCTGAGGGAGCTGGGGGTGTTTAGCCTGGAGAAAAGAAGACTTAGGGGGGACCTTATTGCTCTCTACAACTGCCTGAAAGGAGGGTGTAGCCAGGTGGGGGTTGGTCTCTTTTCCCAGGTAACAAATGACAGGACAAGAGGAAATGGCCTCAAGTTGCACTAGGGAGGTTTACATTGGATATTAGGAAAATTTTTTTCACTGAAAGGGTGGCTGGGCATTGCAACAGGGTGCCCAGGAAGTAGTGAAATCATCTCCCAAAGTGTTCCAAAAGCCGGTAGATGTGGCACTGAGGGACAGACTTGGGCAGTGCTGGGTTAATGGATGGTCTGATCTTATGATCAATGATCTTATAGATCTTTTCCCACCTAAATAATTCCATGGTTCTATTATTGTGCTGCCAACTTTTAGTGATAATGAAGTTTAATTAACTTGAAGATACTCAACCTTTCAGGGAAGTAAAGTCTCAAGAAAGACTATATCATGCTAAACAACATTTTGATCTAGAATGGATAAACTTGAGCTAATTACTGGAATATTTCAATGTAGGAAGCTTTATAAGGCAATTTTAGCACATGAGGAAAAATGAATTGATGACAGCAACCATAGATCTGTGGACCATGGACACAATGGATGGCAGCACAAATTAATTTTTCATCGTGCTTTTGCACAAAGAGGAGTGTTATCACTAATTGGTAACAAAAACCCGTTTGATAAGAACATTTTTATACATTTTTTGTATCACAGAATAGACTTACCAGTCAAGCCATCTTCATTCTTCAATCCATTTGGTTTCTGTTTTTCCTAAAATAGATAACAATAGTCCAGCAAAAAGAAAGTATGTGACAAGAGATGTTATTTTAGGCAAGAACAAAGTCCATGCTCTATTTTATAATAACTAGTTCATTGTAATCAGGATTTTCCTGATTTCCACTACCAAACAAGGAAAAGAAGTAATTTGTAAGTTAACACTTTCCAGCTAGACAAAGATAATTAATTTGCCCACAGTCACGCAGAATAACTTCTCTGCTGCAGCTCTAGCAGAGGTGATGGAGGATGAGATCTGCTCAGATGATGAGAGAATACCATAGGACAGAAAACATCTGAATGATGGTAGCTTGTACTTAATGAACATAGGTCAGGTCAAGACACAGGTATCAAAGTTTTTTCACCCTTTTTTATCTAGTAGTTGTACACACTTCTGAAGTTGATCTTTTAAAACCTGAATCCTACCATGTTGATGAGCTGGTTTTAGAAATACCCCGAGGAGGACAAAAACCATCCATCTCCTCATTGTGGGTATTAAAGCAAACTTACTAACAAAGAACTGAAGAATTCCCCTTTGCACCTGAAATATTGGAAAGCCTTCCAAAATCCCCTAAAATTCATACCTCTACAGAGGTCTTCCACAGTAAATAGATCATCTTTGAAACTTTCCAGTCAAGGGGAACTATATAATCATCTGGCAACAAGGATTCTGCAGAAGAAAATATTTTTTGCAGTTGAGTGTTCAGATCTGTCCACAGCCAAAATATATCACTGAATTACAATTTTTGCACACATTATTTATATAATCAAAAAAAAAATCAGATCTTTAAATGAGCCAGCAGCAAAATCAGAATTTAGAATTTCTGGAATCTAAGGCCAGTGCACAAGAATGGAAAGAGAGGGAAGGAGATTTGGGTTTCGTTTCTTTGTTGAGATGAAGACTTTCCTACCATAGTTTCACTTCCCCCCCATACTCCCTTAAAAATAGGCACACACAAGAAAAAAAAAGTTTTCAGCCATTAAATTAAAATAAATTGAACTTAATTAACAGCCTTTAAAATTTAAAATAATTAATTATAAGAATTTGTGCACTATTAGTAGAGAAGGTGTTTCCTAAAACATTTTAACTGTAACACCACTTAAGAAGCTGAAAAGAGGTTATTTATAGGAAAACTGTTTGAAATATATTCTAGTCTTATAAGAACCATACAAGCAAGACATGCAATAAAATCTTCCATTTATAAATAACTAAAGACATTTATTTACAAAAAAATTCCCCTCCAAAATAATTTCAATAAAGATTGACTGCAATTCCAAGTGTTGTAAAATAATACCAGTTCAAATGTGTGCATAAATAAATAATTGCCTGTCAATGTACTGTACACCACAAAAACAAAACCATCAAAAAAACCCAAAAAACCAAAAAACAAACAAACAAACAAACAAAAAACAAAAAAAAAAAACAAACAAATAAAACACCAAAAAACCAGCAAGCAGGATAATTTTTGGAATTTTAGAATAATAATAGGAGAACATGGCCAGCCAGGCACAATTCTGGTGGGAAAACTCCAGCAGTCAGGAATCACAAGCTGGCACAGCTTCAGAGAGATATCGGGGTGGATTTGTATTTCTTGAAGGTTATTTCCAAAGGAAACTCACCTAAACTCCAGAAAATGTCACCTGTTACTGAAGAGAAAAAGGACATTTGGTTCACTAACCTACTGAGTGTTTCTGAATGCCTGGTTATTCTTTTTCTTTCTTGGAAGATGCCTTTTTTCAAGTCATGGCAAGCTCCCTCTTAGACTATAAAATTCAAAATCACAAATGTGAAGATTCACCAAGTTTGGAGAAGAAAAATGTTTTATATGTAATTGTTGAGGACATCAACAATTAAGCAAGGTGCTTCCTTGCTTAATTTCAGCTCTATGTGGCAAGTTCTTTGGTGTGCAGTGCCAGATTTAGATAAAGCAGTCCTTTAGGTTCCCCTTTAGGGACCTAAAGCCAAGTAATGCTTCCTATGATTTTCACCACTGTTCTGGCAGGTGGCATTGCCACAAACTTTTAACAACCAACAAAATCCTGAGGTCAGTTTGAGCAGATAAAATGACATAAGCTGCTCCTCAGTTGTCGTATTAAAATTTTCCTATGAAAATTCATGCTTAACTTTAAATTCTACTGAAACAAACAAATTTAAAGGTATACTGAAAAGCTGGCCTGTGTTTTTTAATTCTATTTATTGGCTAAATGAAAGCTACAGTTTCTCCACTAAATTTGGACCCAAGAAGATGAAAAACACTATGCACAGGGAATAGGTGTCTTCCAGCAGGTGTTGTATAGTGACTTCCAAACAAAACTCTGTTGTTTTCACTGGTTACAGCTCTGTGGGATTACATTAGCCTGCAGTATACTGGGAAATGGTGGCCGGCACACTCAATTCCTTTGAGGATTGCTTGTCTTTTACCTGCTAACTTAAAAGTATTAAACTGAAAGTACAAAAATAAGACATCTAGAGCTCTGGAAGGCAATATACAAGACCAGGACACTTGTTAATAAGACACACTTAAAAAGAAGGCATCTTGTAAGCCTGATATTGAATTTCAAACCAAATTAGATTTTGGGAAAGTTTTTCAACGGATTCTAAGCCACGTAAATGTGTATGAAAACTCTACCAAAAAAAAAAAAAAATTACTCTCTGGAATATAAAATCAAACATGCAGCCTTTATATAAGTGCACACATTTTACACCACATTTTCATTTAGTTCCATAATCATCACAGTAAAGTCTTATTCAGTAGGAAGTATGAAAACATCATTTAGTTTTGTAATCAGCACAGAAAAGTCTTACTAGGATATATTAAATGTTCAGCAAGCATTTCATGTTTGGATGTAAAGCTAATTTTTCTTACTAAAGAGACTGCAAATACAAGGCCAAACCAAAAGCCCCTTTGACAGAGACTGAGGATTTTAGGTAAAAACTAAAAATCATCACAAAAATAGCAGTGATTTGTTTCAACAGCATTAATATTTAACTAAGAACTGCAATAAAAATTAGTTTTTAACCATAGTCTTTTCATTTGTTTTTTGGTTTGGAGGGAGTGCTTTGGTTTTTGCTTGTGGTTTTGAGGGGATTGTGTTTTTTTTTAATTTTACATAGGAGTAGAAAGAAAAGCATTATACCCAATGGAAGACCTGGAGAACCAAAGAGCTGCACAAGTTGAAAAGCAAGTCCCAAAGATAAGGGAAGTCCCAGAAAACTGCACTTCACATCTGCGTCTTGATAATCTTCAAGCTGCGATGCCTTTGCTGGCTCAGAGTTGTCTGCTTCATTTGCATTTTCACTGCAGCTTGCCATTGTAGTAGAATCTTCTAGATATTCAGAAACAACTTCAACAGAAGACAAGTTATCTGGTTGGCCATTTGTAACCTCTGAAGAAACATGTTCACCCTTGTCCTGTTTTTTATTAACTACCTGTTGTGGCTGAAGTGTTGTAGCTTGCTCCTCCTTTGTTTTGGAATCTACACAAACCCTGCAGGCGTATTTTGATATAGGAGAACATTGTTCTGAATGAATGTAATAAGTATTATGTAACAGAGCATCTGCATCCGGAGTGGGTGAGGAATATTCCTGCAATGCATGGTCCTCCTGTTCATGTGCTTCTCCACAGTTCTTGCTTAGAAAGTATTTTTGCCTCACTTCTAAAACACTATTTTGGGGAATATCTTCTCTTACCAGGATGTCCTTCCCTTCCTGTGTATGACCAAAGATCTGTCTAGGTAGGTTAAACTTTGGTGCTAAGTTGACAATTCTCCTGTATCTCTTCCTCTTCAGTGCAGTTGGTGTAGCATCATTTATTGGCACATTTACTTCACTTGAACCCGGCATGAAGGCAGCCCTGGCTTCCACTAGGGAATCAAAGTGCACTTTACCAGTTAGAGATCCAGACAGATCATTGCTTATTATATTGCCAGCTTCCTCTGTTTCTGTTTCATTATGGTTTTCCTTTACCAATCCCTCATTTGACTGATAGCAGTTTCGTTCTGCTGAACTGTTTGTATGAGTCTGTTCAGGTTTCCTCAATTTTTGAGATCTTTGTTCACTTACACATTTATCCTCAGAGCAAGGAGAGAGAGAAACTGGAGTATTGAAGCCTATCTGCAACTCCTCAGCAGATAAATTAATTGAAAAAAAAGCCCAGGCATTGGAGCTAGTTTCTTCCGCTTTTAATGGACATTTGCCCTCTGTGTTATCAGGCACATTATCAAGTACACTTGAACTGCAATACTGAGAGATTTCTTTTTCTTCACTGTTTAAACTTACCAGCTTGGCTTCCTCGTCAGGTTCACATGTAATTTGACATGATCCCAGTTTGTTTTCTGTACTTAACAATGACATATCATAGTCTTCAGAAATGCCTTCTGTTTCTTGGATGGAATTTTTATAATTGCTTATTGTTAGGAAACTGCAGAGATTGTCTTTGTGCCTTTGCTTTGCTTCCTTGTCATCTAAGGCTTTTTTGGTTAGGTTTTCAGCACAAAAAGGTTTTACATCTCTTGAAAGCAAACTGTCACCTTCTACAGGCAATTCATTTTTGCATGCACTATTTGACATCACTGAGACCTCAGGCACAGTGACCAGAAAACTCTCTCTTGAACCCCCTGCAGCTTCTTTTAGGCTTTCATCACTACTCTTAGGCTGCTCTTCACAAACTGTTACTGGATCCTCTGGGCCTTTGCTGAATGTACACAATGATTTTTTGTTTCCTTCTTCCAAGTCATCCTCTTCACTTTCAGATCCATCATGGTCACCTAGAATTGAATGATGAGCTACTCCACATAACATTTTCTTTGTCATTTCTGTACGATTACTTTTCATTGTTTTGTTTCTTTTTCTCTTTTTCTTCTGCTTTGCTTTTATTAACAGGTATCCAGGGTTCTTGCTTAAAATTGTCTCCCTATGTGAAAACAAAGAAGATTAAATGTAAAACCCCAAACAAATAAAAAAACCCAAGCTCCCACTAAGTTAGAGCAATAATTTATTCATGGTGATCAATCTGAAGAACAGGTACTTTATGTTACTATGATGATTCAACACAGACTTATCTGCATTTTTCAGTTGATAATATCACAGATAACACCTTCTATTGGTTAAATAAATGCTCAATCAATACAATATAGGACAATCCTGAACATTTAAGTAAATCCAGCTGCCATCTCAATAACTTTACTGTAAAAAAAGTATCACAAATCATCATTTGACCAAACACTTTGTTTCTAGATGCCTTTTTAGCATGACGTTTGAATAATAGATCCTGAAAAGCTGATGCTATTCTGAAATTTCAGTAAATGCCATGCAGAGCTGAAAGGTACAAAGCAGAGGACAATATCATCCATTAAGATCAAATACTCAAATTCGAAACATACTAACCAAAATCCAAATAATGTAAAGTTACAGTGACTACAGCAACTCTGATATTTACTGTTCAGTACATTAAGTGTTGAATCATACATATTTGGAAGAAATAGCTCATACTTTATTACCAACAAAATATTACACTGTGGAAAAATTAGGATGATGTAGGAAAAAATGACATGCTTACAGTTAATTTGGTAGCTCTTTTCAGAACATCTTATTTATTTTTTCCGAATTTCTCATCAAATTTAACAGAAAGCAGCCCTGACTTCTCTGAAATCTTGACCTTGGCCCATCAGCCAGCTAACCCTGAAATGGAAACTTGTAAGAAAAACCCAGTCAGGAACCTAACATCTCTCTTTTCAATTCTTAAGAGGGAAGAATTGAAAAGGTTTTCAGAGGTTTTCAGATCTAAGTTTGATTGATAAATGATTGATAAATCTTTGTACCTGTTCCTTTTCTGTAATCCTTCACTCTTCTGAAAACCTTTGTTTGGGATGGTACTTCACACAACACACTAAGGCAAAGCAGCAGCCATAATTATAGGGTAAAATTAGTTCATTTTTGGGAATGTGTATGTAAAATTACCTGCTTTATTAAGTGCTGTATTCTGAAATGTCTTGAGAGAAACAATACAAAACAAACCATAAAAGGGTGACTTTCAATGTAGTGGGAAAGCTAACCACTAGGAGGCAGGCTGGGAACTAGTCGGAATCCTATGGGAATCTATCCTCACCCTTTATTAATTTTTGAATTTATTCACCGTTAGTCTCTTATAA
Organism: Onychostruthus taczanowskii; assembly: GCF_017590055.1. Taxonomy (NCBI): domain Eukaryota; kingdom Metazoa; phylum Chordata; class Aves; order Passeriformes; family Passeridae; genus Onychostruthus; species Onychostruthus taczanowskii. Next base: position 1,886,801 of record NW_024502569.1, on the reverse strand, counting down.
GTTCTTCCTTAATTTGAATCTACAAAGCAAACCCTCCTAATTCTCTGAGTGCAAAGGACAGCAGCAGGCTTCTCAGCATAGCAGTGAAGTGTGTTGACTGCAGCAGGATTCAAAAGTCTTGGTGCCTTGGTATCACTGCAAGGGGTACTACAGATATCCATGGTGATCTTGTCAGAAAGCACATGAAATTTATTTCTCTATAATAGCATCCAGATAAGAAATCCTACTAAGAAATGGGATTTTCTTCAACTGTTGGCATTTAAGTCCAAATAGTGCTTTTTTCCAAGTAATGAAAATTGACTTTTCTCTTTTTCCAGATCTTTGTATTTTCAATACAGTGCCCTATGGCTTACATGGCAATATCCACACCATGTTGAATTCTGTTCACAATACACTCCATCGTCAGCAACATGCCTCTCATCTCTCCAGAGAGACACAGGATGCCAAAGTTTTAGGATAGAGTAGATCTTATTTGTCTATTGAAATAAATGATATTAAAGAGAAGTACCTGCAATAGTAGCTGGAGAGATTACTTTCTTACATATAGCCCACATATGCAGAAATCATATACTAATCCAAGATTATATCTTAAATCTTGACATTAACTTTCTTCTTTGGTGAAGAAAATTCATAACTTGAATCTGGTTTTAGACAAGGAAATTCTCTGGAGTTTTCAGATTCATAAACCCCCTTACCGGTGAAATAGAAAATAATGTCCCAGTTTTAACTGTTTTTAATTTGGTGGGAAATAAAACATCAGATCTATGCACCAATTCCAAGAAGAATTTATGGTTATACCTAAAAGTCCTTGTGCTGCCAGAACAACTGCAGAAATGACAACTAAATTACCCATGTCAGCACTGGCATAGGAAAGGAATGAACTTCTCCAGCCTTGGTATTATTGTAGCTAAACTTTGCTCATCACTTACTTCTCCCAGATGAGAATTTGCACTGCTGCTGCTGGAAATGAACTCCCCTAATACTGGTGCAAGCATGTTTTTTATGTCTATCCCCTGACACATCTGACAACACTCTCAGGACAATGCTGACAGAAACTTTCTTAGGCTGGGATGTTGCATCAGAATTGCAGAAATGAGAAAAAAAAAACTTAAAGGTCTGCACGCTTTCTCAGTCTCCTTACTATTAATTCTGAGTCAGGAAAGAAAATCACACTGGATGGGATCCGCTTTAGAATGCAAGAACAGAAAATAACCACATCCACCAAATAATGGGAAAAGCTATTACTGCATTGAAATTGTTGCATGTCAAAATAATAACAAATACAAATGTTGATCCAGGATGATGATTTAGCACACCTGGATATGACCATGAATAGTGGCATTCAACAGTTCATCATAAATACAACTATGTAATTTCTGTGCTTTGGAAATATGGAGGTTTTATAACAGTTCAAGGAAATTAGTTTTATAAAGATTTGAATTTCCTAAAGAAAGGATTAAAGCAAAAAGGAAAGTGATTAAGTGAACTATTAAGTGTAGAGTAATAAAATGCATTATACTTCATGGTTCCAGGTAACTTCTATTTTTCAATTGATTCTAAGAAAATACTACTCCAAGGAAATCTTCTAATGCATTGTGATGGCATAGCTAAAATTTCCTACTTGGGGTATGACCCGTATCATGTTAAAAGTTTTTGCATTCAATTAAGCTAATTATCTACTAGTTTTCATAAGATTAACTTTGTTCCTCCTCTTTTAGTCCACCTACATGCCTTTTGAGAGTTTCTCTTACTGTAAAACCATATGGCACACAACCACTGAGAAAATGCAAGAACCAGCATGGAGACAGACCTCTTCTTTACAGAGACATTTGCTAGTGAGCTGTTATTAAAGGCATATAACACATGCAAAAGAGAAAAGAAAAAAGGTGCTATTTCAGCTGGTATTTAAATTTTGCTACATATTAGGCACTTAAAAATCTGGTTAGTAATAAAAAGACCTGAAAAAATATAATGGTATCTTCGTTGAAATAGGAACGCCCCTTCTGTAACACAAATTTCTCACCCTACTGTTTAGACAATACTAAAAGCTTTTTACCATAACTCTGTTACATGTGGTTGTACCCTACTGCTCAAAGTAGCACTGACCAGCTTGATTAAGAGTCAGTGCTCAGACAACACTTTCAACTGGAGAAACAAATGCAGTTTCACTGAAGTAGAACATACTAACTAATTAATCCAAAGCAATTAGTCACATTTTGCTGAAAAATGGCAAAACCAAAAGAGTGACTTATTTGCAGCTGTACAGACTTCATCTCCAGCATGCATCTAAGCTGATGGCTGCTTGATATAGAAAAATGCCTGCAGTCACTGCTGTAATGAATCACAGAGTCATTTAGGTTGGAAAAAGTCTCTGAGATCATCGAGTCCAACTATTAACTCAGCACTGCCAAGTCCATCACAAAACCATGTCCCCAGGTGCCACATTTACATGTCTGTTAAACACCCCTAGGGATGGTGACTCCACCATTTCCCTGGGCAGCCTGTTCCAGTGCTTGACAACCAGTAAAGAAATGTTTCCTAGTCATCAGGCAAGAAGGAAATAAATTTAAAATCCAATTTGAAATGACATCTAGAAATGAGGTACATGGTCTTTCAGAAATGTATGCCATCATTAATCTCCAAAGTCTCTGGACTGTGTTTTCAACATAAAAATTACAGCACAGCAGCTTGCCTAGGATGCCATTTACTGGGATACACTTCACTTTCCCCCATCTGGTAAGTTCAAGTACATTCTTGAATTCCTTGTGATTCTAATTTTAAACAACTAAAAATTGAAGTTATAATTCTGGAATGAAGGAAAAAAAAAAAAAATAAAGCCAAGGTACCAGCCTTTTTGTTACATATCTTGCCTTTAGCACTGAAATGCTATGTGATAAAGATCTAGTTCCACAAAACCAAATGGAAAACTGGGTTATATTATCAGGTGATCAAGCACCTGGAAAAAAACCACAAAACTTGCCAGCATTACTGGGTTTCCTGAAAGCTGAAATTCCATTAGACAGCTCAGTATTCAACTTAGCACTTTGCTGCTGAAGAAACAGTCTTTGTCACCCTTTCCTACTTTGCTCCAGATGATGCCCTTGTATTTCCACTATGGACTTTTGCTGGCTCTACCGCTCTCCTTGTGGGTGGGTTCACCTGCCTTGACCCTGCATCAAAAGAAAAGAAGTACATACTTTGTTGTTATGCTCATTTAACTCTCCAAAGCAAGAAGGAAAGAAAGTGTCTAGCTAAGACAAAGAAGCGGTTGGTGGGAACATGTGAGTACCTTCGGTAGCAACACGTCAGGTTGCCTCACAGCACGGAAATTCACCACAAATGATTTGTAAGAAATGCTTACAAATTAGTGTTGTAAATTAATTCTCTCTGCTCCAAATCAGTAAAGATCCTACTAACTGAATGAAACCTGAAGAAACTCAGTATTTATTATTCTTTTGTCTCTCAACAGCATTGCCTCTGGTGGTGAGATTTAAGTATCTTTATAAAATCATCTATCACAGTGCTCAAAGAGGTGGTCCACTCTTTATACAGGAATGATGTATATACAGTTCTGTGCAATGAACAATCAGTCAGACTGCTGCCCGTTATAGTCCAGACACAAAAGAACTTGATCTAGAGAGTACACAGAGAATAGCATACAACTGGTCTGATAAAAGCATGCTTTTAGAAGCTGTACATTTAACCAAATACATGGCAAAGTGCAAGCACTTTGCTTTCCAAGGTTAAAAACCCAAACAACCTACCCACCAAAACTCCCATGTTCCTGAGGTAACAGCAATTCAGTTTCAAATGACAGTCCATTCACTCCATAGGTGGGATGACTTTACTGATCTTTGTCCTGCCTGGTTTATGAAAGTCATGAGTAAATAATGATTTAAATGTCCTAATTTGGCTCCTTAGTCATAGACTATGTTGATCAAGATTAAAGAAATCAATCCTGAATATACTGTTTAAAACATATTTATGTACTGAATATACTTGTGCCTCCTATGAAACATCTACTTTCTGAACAAGTCAAAAACAAGCTGTTTCAACCTCTTCTAGAGGCCATAAATATCTCACCTGACACAATTCGAAACTGAGAAGAGAGACAAAGAAACAAAAACAACTCCCCCAGAAATAGATTAATTGATGGATGCCAAGAGATGGAGAAGAGGTGCCATTTTTTTATTTGAATTTTTCTGCACTATTAAGTATGACTTGGTGTTAAAAAGCAGGTTAAGGTGAAAAAAACAGGACAACAAGAAACACTCCAAGTGATCTAATTACATCTTAAGGGGATGTACTTACAATACAGAGAAAGAACCCTGCAGTTTCACCAGCCTTTCCTCCATGAAGGCTCAGAGAATCAGTTTCAAGTTCTGGCCACATTTAGTCCTTTGAAGGGAACATGATGGGCACCAATGCCAATGTTATACACTGCAAATACAGTACCAATCATCTTGTCATGCACTCTTAAGTTACTGTTCAGATAAATAAATAAATATATAAATATTTTAACCAGAAAATAAAACTACCCACATACTGTAATACATCATCCTAGCACAGACATTTTAACAGGATGTTAAGATAAGCAAGTACAACAAAAGGGTTTTAAAAGTAAAAATGAGATTTACAGGGGGAAGTGTTGACCTTTCTTACCAATGTACATTCATACCAAAAACAAATGTAAAATGAAACTTGAGAGGAAACACAAGCAGAATCAAGATGAAGAAAAATATGGGTGAGAGACTAAGGAAGGAACAGGGGCATAATGAGAGCAGACTTAAATATTTGGAAATAAGAGATAAGTAATAAATTATTCCCTGTTAGGAACTTTCAGTGAAAGATGACAGATTTTAGGTGTATTTAAAATAATTAGCAAAATTTTAGCAAAAACCTAACTACCCACCAAAGCACAGACTGTAATTCTGGAACAAAAGCATGAGTTTTATAAACACAAGAAGACACTGGAAACTTAAGGAGGAAAAAAGTATGAAGACAAACATACTGTATAACACAAAATACTACTTTTAACAGAACAGGAAAAAATTTAATAGACAGCTTAGGGGGTGGGGTACTATATGCTCAGCTTTTAAATCAGCATGGGACTGGAGGCATTAAAAAAATTAGAGAATAAGGTGTAGCTCTGCACACAAGTTTATAAAGAAGGGAAGGGAAAGAAGAGATGGATCCAGAGTTATGAAGACAACTGCACTAACAAACACACAGGACTCAGATGAGAAAAACACAGTTAAAGAATAACTTCGGGGAGGGGGAAAAAAAAAAAAAAAAAAAAAAAAGGGGGGGGGGGGGGGGGAGAAGTTACAACAGGAAAACAGTATTAGAAAACAGTATCAGCAAATATTAAGTAACCTGCCTCTAACCTAGATTATAGCAACATTAAAATTCAAATACTGGTAACTGCAGATAATGTTGCTATTCAGAACATGTTACGCTTGTTGCACTCATTCTGTGCATCTCAAATGCTCTATGAAATCCTGAGAAGCAACAGAGAAGCCAGTTAAACTGCACATTCCGTGGACATTATTACACCTTTTCCAACAAATCTCCATACTTCATCATGCTAGCATCCACATCTTACTATTTCTGCATACTACACTTGGGTATTCACTCATTTTCCTTTTCAAATATCTTTTACCAAAGGGCTAGAGATATAGAAAAGACATGATGGATTACCCCCTTAAAGATGATTCATTTTTTAGAAACAGCCCTCTATTATTCCTAGAGTGCTGGGGATGAATAGGTGCAGAAAACTGTCTTTCAATTCTGCAATTTAGTGAGCATCAACAGAAATTTGTCTTTGGACAGAAAATAAAAAATTACCTTAGAGAAGCACTAATATATACTATTATTTTCTAGTTCTGGAAAGACAATACAGCTAACAAATGGACACTGAGGGAGAGAAAAGGGGAGCAGCTAAAGGTGTTGTCAGGAACCTGTGAGCAACTCTGCCAACACGGCTGTAAAACAACATAACCAGAATAAAGGGTACAGCCAGTTTTGCTGCTAGTTAAAGCCAGAAACTTAGAGTCCACCTGAGAACAAGACCAGCATCACAGCCAGCATCCAATACCTTGAGACCAGGCAGCACTTTCATTAGTGATTTAAAACTCTGCTCTGATAGATAAAGGGTAACTCTTCTGATATTCTGGACACTGTTCTCCTTCCATCACTTATAACCAAATAACTTCTGTCAGAAAGGGCCTCTGGAGATCATCTGGTCCAACCTCTGTTCAAAGCAATATCATGAGCTCATCGCTCAGTGCCTTGCCCATGTAAGTTTTGAATATTCCAAGGATGAGACTATACAAGCCACTATCCAATACAAATTTCCCATGTTGCAACCTTCACCTGTTGCTTCTCATCTAAGAGGACCTAGACCTAGGACCAAGAAAGGCACCTAAGTAATCATTAGAATCACGAACCAGTTTAGACTGCAGGAACAAAGCAGTAACAGAATGAAACACAATGCTCTGCCATCCATGTATTACATACAAAGAATTCAATTTATAATCCTATATAATGAATTTTTGCTGCACTGCCATAAGCACAGTCTCCATAAAGTGAAGAAAAAATGCTATTCATTGAGTATTTAGCAGATGTAGCAAATAGCTGCAAAGAGCCACAAATGCAGCGCATACAGACCTGACCTACTTCAGGCAGACCATACCATGTCTATACTTTTGTTGTCAAAGTGCCTGTAAAGCACTGTATCCATCTTATAGGCAATCAGGAAATATGCTAAATGGGGGAAAGTAATACAGTCCATCCACTCCTAAGCCAGGTTCATGCGCCTCCAGAAACTATTAATGCTTAAGAGCAAGATGTGGGATAAGCTGTTCAGTAACTTCTCACAGACTATTATAACCTATAATACAGGCTACCCACATCTAGGGTTAATAAATAAAGAAAAAAAAATTATTAAAAGTATCATGAATAATATAACAGCCCACAAGATTATGGGTCTATGACTAAGACTGATTTGTAAATGATACAATACATTCCTTAGAAATAAGCAAATGTTTACTCAGTAAGCTAAAGCAGCACTTCTTAGTCTGTTAGCAATTTAGAAAGAGGTTAAACAACATGACCGATAGAATTCAGCCTTTTTAAAATCAGTAGTTTAAACTGGACTAACAAAACAAACCAAAAAATTTAACATCATTAAAAAGACTGCAAGTACAACTGATTTTTTTGTTTGTTTTAGTTTTTCATGGACATATTTTGGCTTGGCACAACATGATATTGTTACAAGAACACTATAAATCAGTAAGGTACACATATCATGGTCAAGGACTGCCTGCCTACCAGAGAAATGAAGTGGCAGCACTATCAGCTAAAAGCAAACTGCAAAGACCAGTTCCAGACAAAATAATTCACTGCTTTTTATCCTTGATCTAGAATTACACTGACAGTATACCTCAACCAAAAAACACCAAAAACCTCCATTACTACAGCAATAAATTAAGACAAATTTGAGATGATCAGACCTTGACAAACTGTTACTTTTTTTTCAAAATAAGACCAATTATATTTTCACACATTTTTCTGTGAACTCAAAATAAGCAGATTTGAAGCTAATTTCAACCCATTAGCCTATAAAAAGAAAAAAAAAACACAAGAAATTTGATGTACAAGATTTTCACCTAGGATATTAATATAGAGCTTTATTCTCTGCTCTTGCTTTTACTTCAAAAGGATGAGAACATAAACACTAAAATGAGACAAGCATCAGTCTAGAAATCCTGAAGGGAAATATTTCTACATCTGATCCACATGAAACATCTGATCACTTAAAGCGAGGGCTTACTTTCAATTTAATTTCAACACTTGTCTTTTTAACGCTTTTTACAGGGAATTGTAACACATGTGTCTGTTCTTTTGAAGTCTCAACATATACTAGTCACCTCATCTCCATGATTTACCAGCACTGAGCAAGAACATTTCCTCCAGAGAATGTGATTGCAGCAGTTAAAACTACATGTTAGACATGAATGTGAGAATTCTTCCACTTCACTGAGAATGAAAATTACTGTTCAGCTAAAAGAAGAAAATACCAGCAGCCTAAATTACAACAGGAAAGACAATTAAATATAAATGTTATGGGTCCTATCTCAGCTAGAAAAAGCCTTGTTTTCAGTGATTTATTAGCCGAAAAACAAACATCTCTGCAAAAGGTTACAATAGATGAAATCTTGGCCTTCTTCTTAAACACAAAAAGCTTAAAGAATTATGCATCATGGCAAAATAGATTAAAATTAACCTCAAGAGGGTATGGCTGCAAGAACAGAAGACAGGATTTCTCACAGGAAAATTTAACATCACATCTTAAAAAAATTAGCAGTGCTACACCAAATTGTAATGGCTTATCCCCAGTTGTCACCTCAGTCCCACACAGGCCCTCACTCAACTCTCTCCTGGTGGAATGAAGAAGAGGATCAGAAGGGTAAAAGTGAGAAAACTCATGGTTTGAGATAAAGACAGTTTAACAGGTAAAGCAAGAGCTGCACATGCAAGCAAAACAAAAGAAGGAATTCATTCACCACTTCCCACAGGAAGGCAGGTGTTCAGCCATCTCCCAGGAAAGCCAGGCTCCATCACATGAACTGTTACTTCATAAGACAACCACCACCATTCTCAGCCCCCTCACTCCTTCTTCCTCCAGCTTTATATACTGGCTGTGATGCCATAAGGTCTGGGATCTCCCTTTGGTCAGCTGGGGTCAGCTGCCCCAGCTTTGTCCCCTCCCAACTCTCTGTGAGGAGCAGAAAGGCCTTGATGCTGTGTAAGCACTGCTCAGCAGTAACAAAAACACCCCTGTGTTATCAATACGTTTCCAGGGCAAATCTAAAACACAGTCCCAGACCAGCTATTCTGAAGACAACTAACTTGATCCCACTCAAAACCAGTACAGAGGTTTTTTAGGATTTGGTCTCAGGGTGGTAAATTTTTTCTTAACTATACAAAATTAAAATAGGAAAATCACCCAAAGAATGATGATGAAAACTTTTGGTAATTCAGGACGTAAACCAAAAAACCAGGAAACAGCAGCTTAGATGAAGCAGTAAAACCAGAACCACTTTTTCCTATACAGCTGGTACTAAGTGGTCTGCTATACTGATGCCTTGAGAATGAACCAATTTATGTATATTCTACAAATTAATTTTCATTTAAATTTCATACTTAGAAAAGTTAAGTCTTAAATTTACTTACCAAACATCCCACTAGTTTCAAGTATGCAGGAGAAACTTAGGACTTTTATTTATAATATTATGGCTCTATGCATTAGTTAAATTTTTAAAAAAACCCAACTTGACATTATTATTTCATGAACTATGATGAACTAGGAATTTATTTTAAAAGTGGACAATGGGAAACTTTCATTCTACTTACATTATCATCATCAACAGAAGTACTGTACAGAAAGTACAGACAGTAAGAATTTTCAGATCCCCTGTCTAGCTAAGCAGCAAGTTCTTACCCTTCTTGCACATTTTGACCAAATACCAGTTTTCCTTGGTTTTGAGGGCATGAGAAATTCAGTACCTGTAACATGTATTTAACATATTTTTAACTATAAATAGTATATTGTAAAATCAGTTTCTGAGATATATGTCTGTACATGATCTGTGACTGTCATATCCTCATAAAGTATTATACTAAGAAACAGAGAAGTGTTACACTGACAGTAATTCCAGTGGGTTTTCACCTACCATGTCAATGTACTTACCTTAGAATACAGCTGTACAGATGAAGCAATTTACAAATGTTTGATATAAAAATTGCAAAGCTTCCCTTTCCTAAGTGTCCTTTTCAAATTGTAGGCCAACTGATCAGCATGCTTAGCACAGCAAAAACACTCCCATGCACCAATAATTAAAAAGGTATCACAAGAAAAGCTGCACCGTCTTAGAACAGTACAAATTAGTACCTATTAAAAGAAATACTGCTAAACAATCCCATTTCAATCTTCAATAATCAGCTCTTTTTTGCCATGCCTTAGCACTGTGTGAATATGACATAGGCCTCAATAAATTTTATCGAGTTATAGCTTACAGTAAAATAGAGTAAATAAGTCTAAAACCTTTTTATCTTCCCCACACTTGAAATGTCCTTTCATGTTTAAATATAAAAACTTTGGCATAATTGAAGTATTGCTGAGCATTTACAATGATATCCATGATTCTTTTGAGACACGGAAAGATAACAATGAAAACTAAAATACAGTAAATACTTGATATGAGTAACAGACAATGAAGGAAGATAATGAATATAGTTAGGGAGTCTCTTTTCTGCACGTACACATGACTCAATGTATTAACAATGCATGTGCTGGTGAAACATTTTAAATTCTGTTTCAAACAATTAAAACATGAATTTGCACAATAGGTGTAGAAAACTACAAAAAGATACTTCATTATATACCTGGATTTTCAGCTCTCATGGTACTCAGACTTTATTGACGAAGTAATTTTTAGGGCCTATCAAAAAAATTGTCTACAATTAAAAAAATTGTGTTGGTTTTGCAATTTTCAAAATTCTGATGCTGTGACACAAAATGAGTAGTACATAACCATCTAAATTCTTTTCATTACATACTCATATTCTTGACAAAATTTCCTAGTCAACGTTTGGTCATTCAGTGTATAAGTTAAGAGTAGTTAGGTTATTTCAGCTAGCAGGTTAGTAATAATGCTCATCTGTATAAAATCCTACGAGCCTGAAAATAGAAACTGTTGCATTGAACTACTTCAACAATACTGATAACAAATATATTTTATTAATACAGCAAGCTGTTAGAAAAAAGGCAAAGTGAACACTTACAAATTCATAATATTTTTTAAGAGAAAAAGAGCAGTAAATTAGTCAGTCTCCATGCTGGCTCATTCTTTGTTACATGCTAAACAGATGACGTTGGCTATGCCAAAATTAGGAACGCAAGATGGTTTTACAGAACTATATCCACTATTTATATTGAATTGATTCATCATAACTGTGGACTGGGAATTGACAGCCTAATTCTTTAAAACTTCATTTTTATCACAAATGAAAGAAAGTGACCTAGAAAGACACAGCTGTGAAATTTCAGTGGTTTAGTGATAAAATTTAGGGGTTTTTTTTCAATCAGCACAAAACAAGTTGGTGGTGCCAGTATCATCATAGTTTATATATTACTGATGAGAACAAATAAAAAAATAATTCAAGTTGCACAGTTTATACTGGTGAATCCTGTACTGGCAGAATGTTGCTTCAACTGCACATGAACTTCTGAGACCAAAAAAAAGGGAAAAAAACCCAAAAAACCAAGAAAACAACAACAAAAAAATTAAACCTCTTAACTGAGATCAAAAAACACATGCCAAAATTTTGCCAATTGGCAATACATGCCAAATAGAACTAAAGGACAATCCAGAACATAACTGCTTAAAATCTCAAAAAAAGGTAAGAAGACTGAATAACTATCATTAAAATTGATTATTACGTAAATAAACTCTTCTTTTTGAGCTTTACTTCTCTTTTAAAAGATCCTTAATATGAACCCTTCTTTAAAAAAACTGCTCAACAGTTATCTAATATATAACATCACTGTCTTAGATTTCAGAAGAAAGACTCTGCTATATGCCATACTATATTAAATATTTTACTAAAATCCAAGGTCTTACAACTTTAATAGCTTTAAAAACCATTAAATGTACAATTTTATTTACATGCAAGTCCATTAAAAAGAACATCCTCCAGAAGAAAATGGATCTTCAAATAGGCCTATTTAAAACATAATAAATCACTACTTTATTAGAGGTGATGATGTGTTTTAAAAAGGCAAATAACAGATTCTTATTTTACTGACTGCCACTGTGTTACTGGCTACTGGAAATACTGAAAGAACTCCATGAGTCTGTATTGTCTCCCCACCTATGTCTTCTCTGCAGAGGTGGTCTTTGAGTGTTTTTGTGGGGAGGTACCACTGAATTCATGACAATAGGGATGGATATTTGATATTCGTATCGTTCCAACATCTGAGCAATCTTCTCACGAGTGACTCCATGCTTATTCCTCCTAGAAAACCAAAAATTTCAATAAATTATCTGGTATGTTTATAGTTATATACAGTTACATGTAAGTAAATATATATATGTATGTGTAAAGTTGCATGTTACAGTCTCTAAGAAAAAACCCTCTAATTCTCAATTCTTCTTCTTGCTTTTATTACACTATATCCTCATTCTCAAGGTACTCAACTTGCATTAGGGTTTATTTTAACAATTCAGAGCTGCATATATTGAGTAACAGTAAACAATACAGTTATTCTTCTTCATACACAAATGTGATGTTATTCAGTATAACCATGCACCTGAAATACCCTAGAAAGATTTTACTATTTATTAATCAGATTTTACATGGTATACTAGCTCATGAGTAGAGATGAGTAATAGCACAGACTACTCATGAAAGAAATGTTCAAACTAGCATAAAATATGCAACTACACATTTCAAGACTTAATGACAGAATACTTTCTCATCAAGAAACGTCTCTACAGAATAAGAAGCGACTTTAGTTTTGAACCAGAACAACACACTCACAACACTTCAATCTACTAGTTGTAACTCACACTTGCTGTCAATTCAGAAATGTAGTGAAACTCATGTAAGGGAAAAGGTATCAAAAGTGCTGTCCTATTCTTGCAGTGCTCAGTAACCAGCTACTCTCAGGGAGAACTTGGTCTATTAAGAACCTGAGCACATCACATTAGAGTATGTATAATCTCCTCAGTATTTATGGAATAGGACCTTAAAATCCATGTTAGCAGAGAATTTCTGCCAGAAGAAAACCACAAGCCTCATGCACAAACTGAATGTCAGAGAATTAAGAGAACTGTAACAGAAATGAATCTGAAAGAAGAGACATAAAACAGAAACAAAAGGTTTGGATAGCATAAACAAGCATTTATCATAACCCAATACTTTTTATTGTCAAGAAACCTTGTCCAAGCTAAATTATGTCCACAACAAACCAATAGGGAATATATTTCTGCATCTTTGCTTTCTGCATGGGCCTTAACAACTTGATCAGTTCTACAGAGGAGAAATCAACAGTGGGAACAAAGAGGCTATACAGGAAATACAATATTCCATACAGAAATATTTTAGAAGACTGATTTCTCACCACCCAGTCCCCTCAGGACTTTATGAGTATTACTACAACAAAGAAATTAGTATCAAGTTGACAAGGGCTCAAAGCACACTGCAGGTAGCACACTAATTTCACATTCAGAATGGAAGCAGAACTGGTGATCCCAGAACTATTCAAAATTACATTGGCTCCTTAAAGGGGTATTTTAGCAGCTTGCTTTCTGTGAAGAAAATGCTTAAGCAGAGCATTTCCCTCACAAACACTCTTCCCTGAGACAACACCAGAAGCTAGAGATCATCGCATGTGGCTCATTGTTTAAATGCTTTTAAGTTCTACACTGTGCTAAAGCAGCCCAGGAGCAGCTGCATGTTGAACTAATCACTTGGTGAGTCTTAGTAGTTTTGATTTTATTCACAAATATGAAAAAGGTTAATGACAGAGAAAAAAGTCAACCCTCTAGAAATATGTGAATTTTATAAAGCACTTGACATTTGTGACAGACAAAAAATGAGAAGAGCAATTCTTTTAATGCCAAATGTTGGAAGCAGAAAGTTATTCAATATTTTCCTAAAAAATATTTAATATTTTACTATCTTAGTACTTCTAGAAAAAAATTACAGCTCAAGTGTACTGGACATAAAGTCCACACACATCCACAGTTGAATGGACTTGTGCATAATCACTTCATAAAAGATGAAGTACTCTTCCTTGCAGAATAAGGCAGGATAATAAAATCACCAGCAGCAAAATCGCATCAAGCGTAGAAACTGATTTAAAAAAGGAAATCAATTTGCTGCATATGTCATTTAATGCCGGTATCTCCTCTTCAGGCATGTCTTCACTCATTCTTTGGCAGCTCGCTATGCTGAGAGAGCATAAAGCCATCTATCTGAACCAAAGCAGACATACCAGCAAAAGCTCCTAACAGATAGGAGGAGGAAGACTGTTTTGCATGAAGGAACACAGAACCTATTGATAAAATCAAAGTTCTGCCACTAATAAACACTTCCATACTACTCTTCACCACTGCACCCTCAGCAAGCTTGCTGATGAAACAAAAAACTGAGGAGCCCTCTCCCAAAGTAACTAAAGAAAAAACTGAAAACTTACATCACCACCTTTCTTAAATTCTCAAAAAATAAAGTTTCCAGGCAATGGGCCTCTCTTTAAATATTTAAAGCAACCAAAACTGCTAAAATATTTCCAGGAATCTTCTAGAAACTGGTAACAGCACTTCACAGTTCAAAGGTTTGCTCTGGGAAAGGTTTCAAATTTACTCCTACAATTAATAATTGAACAATAAAACTCAACAGTAACAACACAACAGTTTATCCTGCTGCTTATTAAGACCATCTGGAAACATGACTTTTCCTGGAAAATTAGTCTGTTTTCTGTAATGGAAATCTTAAGTGCCTGATTACTAAGATTCCTAACTTGGCTGTGCTGCAAGCAAAACTAGAAAAACTTACTATCATTCTACAGAGAGAGAACTCCATCTCTAGAAACAAGTGAGTAAAGGTGAAAACTTTAGTACATGTATAAACCCAAAAGAGCTCGAGTCAGTAATGCAAGCATTATACATATATATAAATACACGTATTTCATGCACAGTAGGGGCTACTTTACAAAGCTGAAACAATTAAGAGGCAAAGTCAGCTGGATGTATATAAAACAAAAATTAGTGAGAGAACTCTGTCATCAACTGTGAAAATATTACACTACTTTTCAAACAAAGAAATATCCTTGAGCTGGTTTGATACCTCACAGATTCCTAAAGGAGGTGTATCTGAGACAAGAAGGACATTAACCAGGAAGAATAAGCAGCTTTCCAAGCACTCTCAGAACCCAGAAGTTCAATGATCCATGTTCAGCAGTACTCTAAGTCACATCTACACACGTCCAATAAAATTTTAGTATCGACATTTTGGGCCAACAAGATGGAGCTGGTATACTTGTTTATCCATAAAACTTCCATTTTTAATGCCTATTTAAATGAAATACGTTTCATATTACTGGTGAAGAACTTGAGAAAATATTTTTAATAAAATATAACTTACTGCATATATATTTATGCATTCATATTTATCTGCCTATCTATCCCTATGAAGTACCATGATTTCTGTAAGAGAAATCTTACTTTTCTAGTTCTTCAGGATCAAACTTCCACCAAGTATCTGGCTCATGGAATTCCACTCTGTATCCTTTTTCCAGAGCCTGCAGCAAGCAAAGAAATATGTGTGATATGTATCATGATCACATAAAACTTAAAAAAAAAAAAAAGACAAATATAATAAACAAATGCAGCAGCATACTCTGCTGTGGTATTATGCTGAATTTCACTTACACCCAGCCTGTCTCAGCTTTCATTTGAGGATAAGCAAATTAAATCAAGTCAGTTCTCGAATTGATCTAAACCACTGTCACACCAGTTACTAATCATTACCAATAAGCAGTCTCTCTCTTTAAAAACTTGAGTAAAAATGTTTCTGGACAAAACATATCAACTTATCCCATGCAGCAAGGGTAAGTCTGAAAAATTGTTACAGGTGACAATCACGCAAGAAAACCTACCACTTCCACATAAGGCTTCATTTCCCAGGCTTGAGTATTAGTGTTGTCTATTATAACTGGAGATTTTCCCTGCTCCATTGCTTGCTTTGCTGAAATGAAAAATTGTGCAAGTTAATAAACCACATACAACTCAAACAAAAAAAATCTGCCTCAGATTTTCTTTCACTAATCTACTCTGACTGAAACACTCTGTTCTGAGAGTAAGAATAAAAGGTACAGGCAGGAATGAAAAGAAGTAGAAACAAGAACCTGATGCCAAAAGAAACAAGGTTATCCATTTTTAACTCTGAACCTTGTAGAAGTTCAAAATTTAATGCATACATCACACATGAATTAAAGTATAAAAGCCACTTGAAACACTTCTATATATGCTGTGCTAAAATACGTATACTCATACATGTTATATTAATACTCATACATGTTATGCTACACTTCTATTTCCTCTATAAAAGGATGCCTTTTATTCATTCCAACCTCTCTTCTGGTTCCACTCATGGGCGTCACCAAGCTGAGCAGCGTTATAGGTGTATCCATACTGCTGACGAAAATAATCATCGGTGCTGAGCACAACACCATCACAACTCTGACCAAGCAGAACACTGTTAAAGGAAAACACAGAAACATATTCACTTTTAATTTTTAGATAAACACATTTAAAAAATACAACTAAAATAAATTGAACTGTGACCTATTTCTGAACTTCTTGCAAACTTCAGACAGATTTATAAAAAGCGCACCTATATATATTACCAATAATTCTAATCCAAATCAAAGCAATATTTTCTTTCTCTACTATTTCTGTATTTGTTGTTTCTTCTCCACTCCCAAGAGATGTTTGTATCCATCTAATTTTGAAGTTATACTACAGTAAGTACCTCATAAGAATTCAATATATTTGCTAACATTTTCCATCTCAATCCTCACATGGAAATATGTCTAGAAAGCAATCTGATCATGAGAACTCCCCGTTCTGTCAAATGTAAACCTAGTTTCAGAAAGTCCTTGGAAATTAGTGTTTAAAGGAAAACCTTATATAACTGAGACAGCAGTACAATTCTGTTTAAAGTCCAGCCTACAGAATAGGTGTAGACTGGACTTTAAGAGACTCCTTGTCTCTTTTTAATTCTATGGCATATTTAAATCCGAAAACAGAAAAAGCCAGTTAGTGCCACAGAGCATGCAGAGTCCACTGCAACACTCAGATACCTATAGAAATTTAGGCAATTATTCCAGCTCAGAAGCAGGCAACATACCCACAGGCTACAAAAGCCAAACAGCACTAGCAGTATGTGGGACTGCACTACTGCTGAGGTGGCAGGAATAAAAAAGAATTGGCCAGATCCCAAATAACTTTGGGGAACAAAGATATGCTAGTTCTAAGCTACCAAGCTTTCCCATATATACCTGCAGGAAGAGACACTTAAATGCAATTCCTACACAAGGAATTTGCTGTGTTTTGCCACCTGCCACCTACAACAGGCCTGTTATAGTTGCTTCAGGACAAACAGCAAAGCTATTTGAGAAAGCAGAGCATGATACACTTAAAGTTCAGCCACTTTATTTGAACACTGATAATAGGTTTTATTACAAATATTATAAATTCATATTTATGTAAATTATAGATTATTACTTTTGTTAGAGCCTGGATCTCTCAATAGGGTGTGTATTACACTGGTTCAGAATAGTGCAGAAGGATTAATCATCTATTTTTGTGCTAAATAGATCAAACAGCACCAGTAAATCATACACCACACACAGCAGCAATTTTTTATCCCTCTTCCTCTCTTGTATAAAATATTTAACAAATTTATATTCATTAAGTTACTTGGCTGTGATTTCACACATGGCTCAATTATGTTATTTACAGTATGCTACATGCCAATTAATGCAAGAAAAACCGGATCCATCTTCCACACACACTCCTTGTGTGCTGAATGTATATAACACATATCCTAAAGAACCATCTGCCTTAATAAAAAAAGATAGCAAACAATATCTGGGGTTCTTCTATTGGCTGAGTAGATGGACACACCTGTACAGTTCCTAGGGGCCTGAGCACCAGGTATATACAGGAATGTATGAACTGACAAATCAGCCCTAGTGAGACATTGATTTTCATTTTTATTTCTAAGAACTGTCTTCTATTTGCTCACGTTCTGGAGAATAACTCAATTGAATTCTTCTGTTGTATCTTCCAAACATTAGCAGCAATAAAGAAATATGGTGACAAGGGTTCAGAAATCTTGCAAAACCATCAACCAAGTGTATTCTTGAAATTTTTGTTAGTATTCCTTGCAGTTCAGAACACACCACAATTAAATAACCAGTATAACTGAAACAACAAATTTAATACAGTAAACTGTATTTGCAGTAATCCTAAACCCACAGAATCTGAGAAGGCAAAGTAGTTACCAAAGACGCCAGAGTAACAGAGCCCTCACCCCATACACAACACACGTGCTATCACAAAGTCAAGAGTTTATGAACTGAAACTCCAAATACTACAATAATGACTAGAACCTCTTCCTACATTGTGAAATCAAATCATAAAACATAACATTTTAAAAGCCTGACAATCACCTCTTTGAGAATTCCTAGCATTTAAACTTCTAAAATTCAAAGTAGAAAACTATAAGTAGACATCACATGGAATAGTTCATTTACCTCTAACACAATTTTGGAAATAAAATTTATCCCAGGCCCACGAACTAGAGAACAGAAAGAACAAAAAGCATATCTATAGAAAGAAAGCATCACTACTACCTAAACCCAGAGAGATTATATTCCACTTTTAAGAGATGAAAAAAGAAAAGAAGATAAATGTATTTCTAGTGACAGTCAAATTCCAGGTTAGTCAGTATGTGCACATGCTTGAAAGGAGTAGTGTATTATCCAACTGCTGTAATACATCTTTTTCACCCTAAACCTTCCCTCCAAGCAAACAGCACCTTTGAACACAGTAGGACATTGAAATGAAAGCAGATCACCTACTTTTTCCAGAAATGCTACCAGATCTAATAGAAGCTATTATCCTGACATACAAAAATCTCATGTTGAAACCAAAATATTAACTACTCAGCAAACCAATACACGTTTTCCAATGCATGTGGGCATGCATGCACACACACAAACCCTTTTAAAACATTCCCTAAATATGTACCCTGGTTAGCCTACTTTGATAAATGATTTTATAATAAAAAAAAGATAACTCACAATGTAATAATTCACCTATTTAAAATAGCTAGCATATTGTGGATGAGGAAAAAAGTAGGCAATAACTATAGTTTCAGAATATGCAGCATTACTGAGCTGTGTAAACACTCCTCTAAAAGTGCTTTTTATAACACTGTTTAAATAAAAACATAATTAGAAACAACAGCACACCACTGCTTCTACATTCAGCTATAAAGATTAACTCTTAACTCCTCCCTTCAGATTTTCCTCTGAGGAAAAATGGCCCCAGAGAAAGACAACTGTCTTTATATATTACTTGATTTAACTAAAAACAGACTTCTTAAATGACACCAATATGTGCTCTTTCAATTTCATTAAGCTCTCTTTTATTCAAATTAATGCTTAGATATTTATGGAGAAAAGGCAAATTGCAACTGCTGCCAGCTTCAGTAGCAAAATATTTTAAAAATAGCGTCTCTTTCCTGTAACTTTTACCAGGACTGTAAGATCACATTATTATCTAAATGTAGCAGACTTTGGTTACTTGGGCTAAAGCTATCACTGCTGGGTATCTGCCTGGCCAAACTGCTTTCAAACATTTTTAACTAAATGCTCAAAACCAAGGAAAAACCAAAGCATTTATACAGTATTTTGTTATTCCAAGCTTTTGTCTGAGAAGCTTTGGATTGAGGAAGTGAAATCTGACAAAGTACATGTGTTTGTTTGCCCTGCAAAAACTTCTTGTAAACCTGCCCAAGGTATACAGCTTTAAATGTCATGCGCACAGCAAATAGTAGTGAAAAGAACTCATGATTGTCACAGCAAACCCAGTCCTGAACAGAGCAATCTGGCAGTGGCAGGAAGCTGATTCAGGACCAATACTGCATTGTAAGAACACATTTCTTCCAACACACAAATGGCAACAGAAGGAACAAAATTGGCCTAAAGTAGGAGGACACAGGAAGCATCGTAGTATAAACACTGGAACAAGCAACTTGGTACTGGAAGTAGAGCTGGGAAACAGGGCCAAGGCAGAGTGAAGCAGAGGGAAGACACTGGTATAATGAAACTGGGAGGGAGGTAATACCACTGACTGAAACAGGGAGAAAATGAGTCTGGGAAGAAATGGGATGGAGATGGAACTGAAGAAATCAGCTTAGTATTTAGAAGCAGATATGGAGTTAGTGAGCACAGACGAAAAGCCATGATTGGATATGAACTAGAAAACAAAAATGGAAATAGAAGGTTAAGAAACAGATTTCGTATGAACCTCAGCAGCTAGGATTGTCTAAGTCAGACGGACACCGGAAATAAACCCATGAGATATGGGGAGCTGCCCAATGAGCCAGAAATGGCTGATGTTATGCTCATGTTTAAGGCAAGTAAAGACAAAGACCCAAAGAACTAACGACTGCTCAACATTACCTAAGCTCTGTCCTGGAAATAATGGAGAGCATCCTCAGAATCTATTTCCAAACATGTTAAGGAAATTAAGATAACCAAGAAGAGCCAGTGTGGGGTTTGCAACAGACAAACCATTCTTTACTGACCAGAACGCACTCTGATGAAACAAGTTCATTTGTCAATGAGTGATGAATGCAGCATGCTCAGAAATTATCAAAGCTTCCAACACCATCTCCCAGCCAGTAACAAGCAGAGAACAACAAAGGAGAACAACATACAGTAAGATCGCTTTTTCAGTACCTTCATCATAAACCTGGATGATGAGGCAGAGAACTTGCAGATGACACCAGATTAGCAGTGATGCTCAACACTGAGCTGAACAGTGAGGCTTCCATCCAGAAGGCCACAGAGAAACCAGAGAACTGGGCTATGAAAAACACCAGGAAGCTCAACAGTGAAACAGTAAAGTTATACAACTGATGAAACCCAAGACTCAGCACAGGCAGCAAAGTGAGTGGCTGAGCAGCTGTTGAAAAGAGTCAGAGGATTACAGCCAAGATCAAATGAGATGAGTGAATGGTGTACCCTCATCAAGGGCAGGGCAAATCACAACCTGGGCTTTAGTAGAGAAAGCATGGCCCGTAGATCACCTGAGAAGGTATCACCCACACTTTACCGGGCTCTTGTGTGGTCAATTCTGAAATACTGTATCCAGTATGGGACTTCCCAGTTCAAAAGACACCCTGAAAAACATGGGAGCGCTGAACAGACGGCTACAGGCATACAACATCCAAGGAGAGGTTATAACAGCAGCTGGGCTTGTTTAGTCTGGCAGCAGAGACAGTAAAAGGTCTGGTGTCAACCTATTACAGTGACTAAACCTCTCCCTTATCAGAAGGGAAGCTATATAGAAGATGAGCCATATTCATACACATTCATATGTAACAATACATGTTATTACACAGGACATGCAAATTATGGCTTGAGAACTTCAGTTTGGAGATTAGGAACAGCTTCCTTACTTAGGTGGTTTGTACTGCACCAGACAAGTTTGATGAGACCACAGAAATCTCTGTGGCATTTTTAGGCTCAGGCCTGACAAAGACACCTGACCCAATCCAGTGATGGTGACAGACCTCTTCCAAGCAGAACAATGAACTAGTTCACATCCACTACTCTTTTCCAAAAAACATGCCCATAATTCCAACTGCTTAGTTGGAATGAAAGAGTCAAAACCAAGAACAAACTTCAGTGGAAGATTTGAGACAGACACAAGTCAAGTTGGTGAGCAGGAAGAAAAGTGTCAGTACTTAAAAACCCTTACTCAGAGCAAAACACAAATAAAAATTTGAGATTCCAAGGTCTCGCTACTGGCTCTGCTGTCATTTCCCACTTGGGAAACCCACTTGCAAGATACACCTCATTCCCCTCTAGTGCTGATCCACACAGACAATGCTAGTTTTCTGCTTTTCCTTCACAGTTATTTTATTGGCACAAATGGTAAAGATTTGCCTGCAGCTGCCAAAAATGCAAGTATCTGCAGATACTTGTGGGTACCAATATGGCATCAGCCATAACATCATTGCTGTCCTAGGGTACGCTACAGAATTCTATGATGTTACATAGAAAACCAAGTTCAAAACATGCTTATTAAGACTTAACTAATAATTAAGTTCTCTTCCCCATCGGCACCCATTACTTCTGGGATGTTTTTTTTTTTCCCAAGGTATGCAAGACCCGTGATTTCATGGGAATTAACAATTGCAACCAAGCATTAAGCATATGAAACTGCATGTAATTGAATACACTGGAAAACAAGCCCCATGCTGTTCAAATTCTGCACTTACTTTTGGTAACTATTCTTAACCTTGATCTCATAGTGCCCACTTTCCCATCTGCTAAACAAAATTAGTAACTGATCTCACTAATGAAAGATGAGAAAAAGCAGAAACATGTGCTCTTAAAAACCTGAAGATATTTAGAATTTTTCAGATAATATGAGTCATATATTTGGAGAAAGATTTAGAGACTATTTAGCATAACAAACATGGAAAACAAATATATTTTGTATCTTCATATTAAGTATTTTCCAATCTCTAAACTGAATGAGGCAACATTTTTTCCACGGGGTTATTTTTAAAATGTTTTATGTTGCCTTCACATATTAAAGCAATTATTGCAGTAATACCAAATGGGGACATGCAACTTCAAAAATGCAGGCTTGCAAAATGCAGCAATCAATAACTATAAAAAATTATAGCAAAAACTACTGAAACATGTAAGAAAAATACCTATTAGAGATTTGTAGTTGTAATATGGAGATGACTGCCTCCTAAATACCAGGAAAAACCCACTAATAGAATGTTGCTCCTTCATATTAAAAAAAAAAACCCAAAAACAAATAAGAACATGATGACTGTATCTACCCCACAGACTCCTCACATACAACAGATGATAACTACAGAAGACATCCTGTGATGCAGTTTCTGGATGAAACTCAATTAGTAAGTACTGATTCAGCAACTTCTTTTTTTATATACACAAGAGAAATTTACCTTCACTTAATACAGGTACCATCTGTGTTCTGTCCACTTTTTGTGCTTTTTAAAATAGGCCAAAAAAACACAAAGGGAAAATCCAAGTTGGAGGTATTATCTGTTTTTTAACTTTGTCAGACTTCAACAAGTATATTTGGAAGAAAAAATAATGCTTTTATTGTGTGTTGTTCACAAATAAGAAAGAGTAATTGACAGACCATACTATGAAAAAAGGGAATGAGATAATGTTCAGTTTCTTCAATACAACAAAACCAAGTATTTTCAGAGCAGCATTCTTCTAATGCTGCTTGAAAATTTTTACATGGGCATCAAAAAGGACTTCTGGTTCAGTCAAACTGACAGTTAGACTTGATGGGAGGTTTTTTTTTAAATTAGGGAATTTAAGAATTAAGAAAAAGCAGCAGACTACCACAAACTAGTATGAAAATTTCAGAATAAAAGACTATGCAATTTAATGGATGCTCAACATTTCAAATTTAACACAGAGGAGCACCTGGTCATCAAAAATCTGAGGGAGACAAAACCCCCAAGTAAATATTTTTAATATTTACAGTCACTTGCACTCCTTAAGTACAAATGACAGCTTTAAATGACTGCATTTTAAGAGTCTAATTTACAAACTAAAAAGTTTCCTTAGTGTTTACAGATATACTTAAATTCATAAAAAATTTTACTTGAATGAACTTCTCAAGCTTTAAGTCTTCACTTACCGAGAAAGTGTGGATTTCCCTGAACCTGGTAGGCCTCTTAAGATTAGAAGCAATTTCTGTGAACAACTGAATTTTTCTTCAGATAACTGCAACGAAGAAAAGTTGTGCATTCCTTCTGTACTGCCAGCTTTTGGATCATTCCAACACTCTTCTCTGGTTTCACAGAAACCATTACTTTGGAGTCCATTCTGATCATTATTCCCATTCCTGAAGACCTGAGCAGTATGGATGTCAGTATGACCAGAATAGTTGGTATTTTGATCAAGAAATGGACCATGACTGTTGATATCAGTATTTCCATGGTAACTTTCATACGGAAATCCCCCATTCTGAGAAGGGGGAACATTTGGGATTTGTGGTGGGGGATCAAATATCTGAAAATGGGATTGATGGCTGAATCTAGGAGAAAAAGGTCCCTGAGGTTTTTTGAAAGATGCTCTAGTCTGCCAAGCAGGTCTGAATTCAGGCACTGAACAGTTCCATGTATCTACTTGGCCATTAAAAGTATTTTCAGTTTTCCAGCCACCTGTTTCCACAACTAACTGCTGCTCATTGTTTGTTTTCTGACTGTTGTGTTCCCCCAAAGAAGACTGTCCATTCTCATAAAATGGGTGTGGACTGCCCAAAAGTACAGGTTGATAATTTTCTTGAGAGCCCTGACTAGAGTTAAACGGAGAGTGCTGTTCCTCAGAAATTTCAGTTTCTTTTTCCTGAACATTAGTATCTAAATTTTCATTTTCCAGCTGGTGAATTTCTTTATAGAACTGATCCAGCTGATCATCCATTTCTGGTACAGTGGCAGAAGCAGCCTGCATCTTCGCCTCCTTTCTTTTACATCTCTTTTCACATAATTCACTCTCATCTCCTCCAGTGCTCCTACATTCATCACAACTGCCAGATTTGTCCTGCTTGTTACTTTCGGCAGGCTTGTAAATAGGTCCTATAAAATCTTTGCTTGTAAAAAAGTCTTCATCTGATTGATTTCTATTTACTGAGAATGATGCACTGCTTTTTTCAATACTATCTTCATCAGCATTATTTGTAATAAAAGGGTCCTTCTGTTCTTCAACTTTAGAGTATTTAATTGATGTAAAAGGAGGATTTATATTCTGCACAGTTTCTGAATCAACTGGCTGACTAAGCACTGGATTATTTTCAGGGAGAACTTCATTCAAGGATCCCAAGACACCTGTAGGTGTTTTCTCTTGCTTCTGCATTTCACATTGCCCTTGGTTATCCAAGGCACACGCAGGTATCCAATCATTTGATTTTCTCTCAACATCCACTTTCTTCTGATAACCTTTGTTATCATCATCATCATCATCAGGGAGTTTCTCACAAGCCCCTTCTGTTGACTTCATTCTTTTAGAACACGGCTCAATTCCGATTTCGTCCTGACACTCCAAGAACCTTACTGTATTTTCAGCATGAAGCATCTTAGAAAAAAGAATGAATACATTATCAGCATGCATATTTTTAAAGTAAAGTATAAAAGTATAAAGTATAAAAGTATAAAAAAGCTGAAGTTACTCAGGCCTATGACACCACACTGTCCATGGTCACAACTAGAATGTACTCACCCAGAAGAAAAACAGACATCACCTACTGCAAGTATGGTTTAAGCTAGACTGCTCCATCATTTATTGCTCACCTCCAGTAAAAAGCATTAGTGCTGTATCAGTCAAGCAGTCACATTTTATGATATGCCTTAAATAATTTACAAACCATGCTTTTAAAATGTGACTATTTGAAAAATTAATTACATCAACAATCTCTGACCTATGTTACTACAGCTCTCTACTAGCTGTTATTTTGCCAAGTGTTTGAAATCTCTTTTAAAGATAAGCATATGCCAATTTCCAATGCACAGACTGATGCTTGACATCACTACTAATAAGACCAACAAAAATGTAAATACTTCAACCATGAGGATTGTTTTCTGTGACATGAACCAAACTCAATTAACTCATTTAACACCAATCCATCAGGTGCTGGGTGCATTTGTAATTTAGAACTAGTCAAGTAAGACTTACAATCAAAGCTGCAACCTGTTATTACGGTTCTGGTTTTGGAACTACTACAAACTTTTGTTAGGGACCAAGATCACTTGTTTGTATATCTTCCAAAATTAAAAACACACACACAAAAAAAAAAAAAAAAAATCCCTGTCCCAAATAGATTGCATTCTAAGAACTAAACCAGTAGTTCTAGCCAGGTTCGGAGACAAGCTATTACAAAGCAAGATGGCACTAACCACTGTGACATGTCATCATCCATCTATTAGTCTGAATTTCTTGGATTTTCAGTCTACACAGTATGCAATAAAGAGCAAACGCTTCCCCTCAAAATAAATGCAATCTCAAACACAAAATTTCTCCCAGTGGAAGGTTTATTCTATTGTTTTCTGAAATATTTCAACTTTTCATGACTAAATATTAACAAAGTGTCACATGCTGTTCATCCTGGATAAGAAAATAATTTTTTTCTTTATCTGAAAAGGATCTGTAGGTATTACTATGGGAAAATTTGTAAGTAACTATTATCCCAACATGTTCACTTGCAAAAGTGACAAGAAAAGGTGTTACTCTAGGCCTACCATCCAAAGGAAGGGAAACCTGCCATTCTCACTTTCAAACTGGCTAAACCAAGATGTTACTGTCTGCACTTGACTTTAGTACCTGGAAGAATGCATTACTACAATAAATACATAATAAACAGAATAAACACAGCCATGCAACTCTGTCTATTCCTCAGAATTGGCACCATGTTCTCTCATCAAGATTTACATGCTGTATGCATACCTCCAGCTTCTTCACACTTCATTTTTGTATATTAGAAAGCAAGTATGACATTACTAATATTCACTGACTCTATCCCCATTTGGAAAAAAAATGTCCTGCTGCCTCCACTCAAAACCAGTACTGGGGTAAAAAAAATTATTATCTTTATTAGCATCTATGTCCTCATCTTCTGGGATGGGGTTTAAGCAGACCCCATTTCCTGATGTGGAATTAAAACAGCAAACGTGAACACCTGCTGGATGACAAGATCTCCACTGACAGAAAATGCTGCTCTTTGACTGTCCCACATAGGAATAGCCTTTCTTGCTAATCTCTAACAGACTTTCCCTCACTAACCTTGGAGAGAGTGAAGCTGCACGCAAAAGCATATCCGCCCGTGTCCTTGGTGAGGACAGAGCAAGTACGCTCAAGGAAAACGCAGTCTCTCTGACATTCTCACTTGAATGGAGCAAGTCCGAGTCTGTGTAATTTCTGTAAAGAACTGGTTGTAAGCATTGAACCTGAGACGGCACACGGGGATGCCAGACTTATTTACCACTTTAACTGACCTATGAAACATCCAGAAGATTCGATCAACTAACTAACTCAAGGCTCTGAACTCCACCTGCACAATACCTTTCCCAAACGGAAAAATGAGGCCTATTTGACAGAACCTACAGACAGGTGAACCAGCTGGCTTTCCTTGCACGGTGGGTACGGCTGTCATGAGGGGCACAGCCCAGCGCCCCTCACACGGCACGGGAAGCAGGCGCTGCTCCCACACCAGCCTGGCAGCGGCGTGTCCCAGGCGAAGGCAGGGCCACCGGTCTCATGGCTCGGGGAGGTGTATCAGCCGCCCCGTCCCTCCTTTCCCCACGGTGCAAAGCCCACTGCTCTCCCCCACACACAAACACTTCCCCCAGCGCGGCGCCCGCGTCACACAACCTCAGCAGCCGCCGGCTCCTACGTGCTGACACCGCCATCCCCACGCCGCCCCTTCCCGGCCCGGTGGTGGCACAGGTCGGTGGTAGCAGCGCTGGCGGCGGAGGAGAAGCGGCTTCCCTTCGCGGCCCGGCCGAGCAGCAACCACCTCAGCCACACGCCGGGGAGGACACGAACCTCAAGGCCGCGGCTGCCGGCGGCGGGAGAGGCAGCGCCTCCGACTCCCCACGCCCAAAATGGCGCCGCCTCCCGCCGCCCCCTCACCCCGCGCGTGGCGCTGTGAGGGGCGGAGCGTTCCCCCGGCCCACGGCGCGCGCTCTGCCTGGCGGGAAGAGCTCGGCGCCAGCCGATTTATCCTGCACTGCCTTCCTTCGGGGCTGCCTGCTCAGCGTGTCGGGGCGTTTGCTTTAGGTGGCATTCTGCTCTGTCATGGAACGTCAGCAGCGTTCCGGTGAGGATTATTGTCCCGAGTGAAAAGCTGCCCAAGTTTCTTAGACGTGCGTTGTACTTAACGTGGATTTGCAACTTTCCTTCTGCATGTATAAAGTAAAATTTTAATATGATGTAACTACTTCCCCCCCCGCCCCCCCCGCCAAATCTTGTGATACTATGCAAGGCAAACCACATTTTTCCTAAAAAACCCTTCAGTCTTGTGACAGTATCCCAAATTTCATTAGTGCACACAAGAGCTTCAGTAGTGATGTGCCCTCTAAATACCTGCAACATTTATTCGTTTGCATCATCCAAATGGATTATGAAGGTTTTAAAGTACATGATTAATAAAGTCACTGAAATTAGTTTATTTGCTATAAAAGAAAGAGAACTGGTCAAATCCACTGGTCAGGGATTCCTCCCAGTTAACCCTGCGACCAAAGCATAGTCTCCTTTCCTGTGCCAGATGATGGCCTTGTTTTTTCGGAAGGTATGGATGTGTGTTTGGTAGCATTTTAACCTAGATCAGAAGTGAGCTGTTGAAGTGAAACTCCCAGTTTGCCACTATTTTTCATCTGTAGTAGTAATTACGTGCTTCCCTACACAGGCTAAGCCATGCAACACCCAAGCTAACCATTAAGAGAGAGTAAGAGTGCTGCACGTGGACATTTTAAGGTAATATATGGAGATCAGAGCTCTCAAGCATTCATGTTGTGTATGTAGTAATTGTCTCAGATGTATTTAATTTGGGGAGGTCTCCCATTACTTGTACCTAATTAAATAAGCCACATGTTACAACTGGCAGTACCCTAATGTCATTTTTTCAACCTCATTGAGTATAATGAAATAGACTTTCCCTGACGATCCTGTTACAGCTGTTACAGTTCCTGCGTGGGAGTCATGAGGACATGGGAAGTCTCTTGCTTGAGACAAAGCTGCAATATTTCCCCCATATTCCTTGTCCTGCACTAGATCATAAAAATAGTTCCATTGGAAACATTGTTAGGACAAGCTGATAGGGTAGGAAAAAGCAGTGTCCAAGAGGTCAAACACTGTAGCAGTGAAAATATTTACAAAGAAGCATTAAGAGACCACATTTTTTTCTCCATTTTCAGAGGGGTCTGAATTTTAAAATTTCATTTTTACATATGTTTATAAAGTTACTCAATGCTACTGTGTACCACTACTATGTGTCACCCAAACTACACTTCCTGTAACATGCATCAGTGATTGTGGTGGAAGTGTCTCACAGAGGTAAAAAATCTTAGAGTGAGGTAGTGTTATTGCATAGATAACAAGATATGAAAAATTATCTGTTCCTATGTTCCTAGACATTTATTACATCACCTTCATATTAGTTGACAAATGGTAGGATTTAACTGATCTAAGAAAAGAGTGAAAGGAAAATTTTCCACTTTATGTAATCAGATTTTGATTCAGTGATTCCAAGCGACTTGTAAGTTTAAGGTGATTTGAACCTTACAGATCACATCAATTTCTGTGCATACAGGAAGTGAGTAATGTTCTTTTTTTTAAAAAAAGTAAGAGTTTTGATGTTATGGAACTTGAGTGTTTGAACTTGCAAATGGAGCATTTCCTCAGAGTAGTTTTTGCATTTGATTTCCTACATTAAAAAGGGAAGATGTCAACTGACCACTTTGGAGGATCATCCTGGCTCCTTTATGGTTCACTGGTACAGCTGACGATTTAAATGCAATGCAGACATCTCTGATACTTGTACCAAACTAAGTTGTTGCCCTGGTTTCTTCTGCATGGGCCCAATTTTAGGTTCTGTAGGAAAAAAAGCTTTCAGGTGCAATTTCAAATTACAGGTAAACCACACTAAAATTAAACTACTGCCAGACAAAGTGCTTCTGCTACTCTTTCCTGCCCATGGTGTTGCCTAATTGCTGTCCTGCCTCCTCTAAACTGATGGCTTTTGTGCTTGTTTGAGAACTGGGTATTTTCAATAAAAACATCATACTATTCTTTTGTGTAGGGAAAGGTTTCCATTAAATTTCCTTCCAGGAACATTTTAGATAAAAATTTCCAAAATAACTCAGCATAAAGAAGGTAGCAGTCATAAAAAAAAACTAACGCAGAAAATTAAATATTTGTTAGTGAAACATTAAATGCCTGTGTTATGCCTTTTAATAGAAAAGATCAGGCAAATTTAAGATAGAATGATGAGACTCCATCTGTTATTAAAAGGGGAAAAGAATTAAAATTATCCAATGGGCAGTACGTGAGATTGGCTTTTATGTTTAAGGGTTAGTATGGGATGATAGCTCAATCATTTAAATCTTGTGATCTCATTATCAGACTTGACATAGCAGAATGCTCTTTCTTCTTCTAATAACACTTAAATATAGCATCTATTTGAGTTCAAGAGGACTAGTTACAGACTTAGATTTAATCATGCCTCTTTCTAAAGGGCCTTGGGTCATAGATTGTCTTGTCACTTTACTAAATCTTGTTTGAAAAAGTGAGGCTTCAAGATGATTTAAGAAATACTGTTGCATAATTCTTTGACTTTAAATTGAACTATCTCTAGGGAGAAATTCTGATGAACTTTAAGAGAGCTGGTTTACTCAACAAACCAGGAATGTTGCCTGCCAAATTGTTTTTCTGAAGCTTTTATATGACTAAGAGGAATTCTGGTATGCAAATGTCACATCAAAGTTTCAGTGGTAAAAATACAGTAAGAGCTTTTTGCTTATTAATTTCCACAGATAATATGGAGGTTTTTATTTTCAAACTTCAACTTGAAAATTAACTTAAGAATTAGAGTTTTGACAAAGTTATATATTTTTATAAATAAATAAAAAAAAAAAAACACAAGTCCAGGTAGCCTGCTGATTATGTGAGATAGGAGTATTATTACATATATGCAACAGATTGTAGCAAGTGATGTTTAAGTCATGGCTAGATTCGTATTTCTTTTGACTATGACATAACTACTTTGTAATTTAAATATTGTTATTTGATTCCCTTCTGGTACTGGATGAATCCTTTTGGAGATAAAAATAGTGGGGCAAGAATAAAAGTAACATATAGTTACTTTATTTTGGAGGTTCTTGAAACCTTTCAAAACATAATGATTTTTATCTGAAATCTGCACGATACATAGATTTTTTTCTTGACAGTAAGGCACATGTTCTGTGATTTAGGTCTCAAGTGCTACAGCAAAACAGAACTAAAAGAATGGAAAAGATGTAACTTTTAAGACAGAGTGCTCTAGACAAATATAATAACTGCTGGCTCACAACATAGCTGAGATTTTGGGTTGTGAAAGCCAGCCAAGGAAGCAGGATTCCGAACAATTCATGTCTTTCAAAGTAGAGCATGGGGAGTTCCTAGGAAGCTGACACTCAAGATGAAGGTCCAGCCACTGCTTAGTCTGTGGGGCTCTGCAAATAGCATCTCCCATTTACATAAAAATGAAAGAGACTGAGCGTAATGCCTTCAGCAGACTGAAATTCAATGGGACATTAAAGTAAGTAGCTTTAAACAGAGGGCAGACAGTGGAATGGTAAAAGCAAAAAGTGTGAGTAGAAGAAAGAAAGCACCAGATATAGCAAGTGAAAAATACCTAGCATTTTACGGAGGGCAATATGTTCAAGTATTTAATGCTTCATAGACTAATGTTTAAGCAAGAGGAAAGAAGTTATCATACACTAAAAAAGTTTAGTGCTACGTGCTTAGTTATGTCCATATTGACATCCTCTCTGTTTGGTCAAATACTTGTTCATTTTAGCCACTCAGCTTTTACCTGAAATTACTTTTATTTGATTTCTTAAAGCTGAACTACTGAGATGCTCACTTTACAGATATGACTTACAGTAGAAAAGTTCTTAATTTTTTCCCTTTTTGTTATGCTAATGGCATTGCTTAAGAATATGCAAGTTATGTACTATCCTCTCCCACCTCCTATCCTACATCTCAATTAAGGATGGATAGCACTTAATTCTAGGTAACTCAGAGGAGAAACTGAACTAATTTAATTCACTGACAAACTGAGCTAATCACCAGGGAAAGAAATACTGCTGGTACAGGCTCCCAAAATACTAATTCACTACTGTGTTCACTACTGTCATCCCCATCTGCAAGGCACCAAGGGAAGAACATTTTTTTTCCCCTTTCTATGGTGCTTTTTTTGATGCTGTCTTCCATAGGTTATATTCATGCTAGATTGTAGGAATACATTGTGCATATATGGTCAGCAAAAAGATTCCACAACATTTAGCAGCAAAACAGCTAATGACTTACAGTAGAAAAAAAAAAAAAACAAACAACAAAAAAAAAACAACCTATTCAAAAAACCCAATAACAAACTTGTTTTAGAAGATGAAATGTTTGTGTATTAATGCTCTCTAACCTATTCCTATCAGATGGCAAGATGGTTTGATTTGTTAAGGAATAAAGGATGGTAGCAAAATATGCACCATCACTTCCTGACTGCATTCTGTTTTAGGACATTTAAAAATCTAAATTATGTTTTTGCTTCTGTGGCTATTGTAACATGAAGCATTTTATTGTTCTCTTCCTGTGCATGTCTCCAACTAGGCAATAACTTCTTTATTAGGAAGAAGTCAGAGATAAAGATACATCTACAGCTGATTTGTGAGGACATGTTTTGTGAAGGGGCAATGCTTCTTGCTTTAATAGACTGACTTTAGTAGGTAATTTAATCTTAATTTAATTAATTTAATCGTAATGGTGTCCCAGTATAGCTATTAACTATTTAATGAAGAAAGCAGATGAGTAGGTGGAGTTAAAGGCTTTCTGCAGTCCTCGTCCTGAAGAATAACATCACATCCTCATATCCTCTCTAGTTTGGTTCTTGTTGGTTTTTGTTTGGTTTGGTTTGCTTGTTTTTGTGAAATTCCATTTAGTACTTAATGACTCTTGTCTTCCTGTTAGAAAACAGCCACAAGACAGGCACAAGTAGGTATTTTTGGTGGAGTCAGACTTGTTAGCACTAAGATGAAAGTAGTACTTTTAAATTTCAAAAATTATATTGCACATATATTGAAGCTAATAGATTCTGAGCATCACTATATTATTCAGCTGTTTGATTTTTGTTTACAAGGAGACAGTGTTGGAAACAGCACACACACAGACAGTAAGAGTCTAAAAATTCCAGTCATCTAAAGTCACTGTTTCCATGTGGCTTCCTTGCAAATTACTTAAGAGACATATGAGATACTAAAATTAGTTGCAAAGTTAACTCATGTTCATAATATTATCAGCTGTTTAGTTGAAGAGGAACACCAATAAATGAATACATTTTTCTTTCTCTGAGACAAATCACTACACCTGCAAGTAGAAAGCCTCTCTTCTACATGTCAAAGGCCCCTTCCAGTGTGAAGGGCTCAGTATATAAATTACATACATTTAATATGAATTGTTTTGCTAGTGTAATACTTTTGATGCAATTGTTTTTGAGTCACAATTAAAAGAGAAACAGAGGGAAGTATCTATGCTGGAAACAAAAGCATCATTTTCACAAAGCTGATATTACCTTGACAGTTGTTTGAATTTACACTGAAAGGCCAATACCATAGAAGAGTATGATCACAGGGCCATGATAAAGACAATGTGTTGGGAAAGGGCCAGTGTTGTTTCTGTGAAGGGAGATAGTGACACAATCACAGACTTCCAGCAGGTTTGTGAGTCAGGAAGCGCATGGACAAGGACAAACCAGGGAACCTGCTTGTATTTTTAAAGAGCATTTGTGCAGCTTTCTTACTGAAAGTTGCCAAACAAAATTGTCATGGAATTGAAGTAAATGTTCTGTGCTGAGTTGGAAATATGATTGAAGGATGGAAGCAGAGAGTATTTTGGTTACTTTCTCCGGTGGAGAAAAGTCAGCAAATCTCTCCCAGAAATATTTGGGCTTACTTATGTTGTTTTATGCAACAATCTTTGATTTTCATTAATGACCCAGAAAAGGGAATGCACACGGAATGATACTTGCAGGATGTTAAACTCTTTCAGGTAATCAGATGCTGTGCTGGTGTAAAGAACTCCAGAAGGCCTCACAAAAAGGGGGTGGGTAAAAAGATAGGCTTTGAGAAGTAGATCAGTGTAAGGTAAAACAGAATTACCTGTCAAACCTGGAAGTCTAAGTTCACGAAATCTTGAAGTTGCTGATGTCAGCTCTCTGAAATCTTTGACTGAAACTGCAACAGCAACCAAAAAAAAAAACAAAAAAAACAAAAACAAAAAAAAAAAACCCCAAAAAACAAAAAACCAAAAACCCAACAAAAACCAAACCCTAAGCAACAGAGATGTAAGGTGTCATCAGGAATAGTACTGAGAGCAAGACAAAAGACAGTTCGCTGCTCTGAGGGAAATCTCAGTGTACTCCCATCTTGAGTACAGTGCACAGTTCTGCTCTGAAAGGATGCAACAGTTTTAAAGAATGAATTGAGAAAGATAACTAAAATGATTCAAGGGGAGAGGTTGTCAATCTGATAAAGTAGGGACTAAAAGACCCTTGTCACTGCAGTCTTCTAGTTTCACAATATGTTTTTAAAGACAGAAGGCTGTGAGAAGAATACTGCTGTGTAAGGGTGTTCTTTGACTATGTTCATCATTGTAACTCAAACACTGAGATGTGGAAAGCATCTTGAGCACACACAATCTGGAGCACAAGTCTTTTAGGGAGCAACTGAAGGAGCTGGGGTTGTTTAGTCTGGGCAAGAGGGGGCTGTGGGGGTCTTACTGCTCTCTATAACTGCCTGAAACGAGGTTGTAGTAGAGAGGGGATCACTCTCTTCTTCCAAGTAACAAATATCAGGAAAAGTGGAAATTGCTTCGAGTTGTGCCAGTGGAGGTTTAAAATATTAGGAAAAATTTCTTCACTGAAAGGGTGGTCAAGCACTGGAACAGGCTGTCCAGGGAACTGGTGGTGTCAGCATCCCCAGAGGTATTCAGAAAACATATAAATGTGGTTTAGTGGTGGACTCGGCAGTGCTGAGTCAATAGTTGGGCACAGAGGTCTTAAAGGTGTTCTTCAACCTTAGATGATTCTATAATTCCGTGTAAAAGATCTAGTCTTGGAAGTTCTGTGGCACTGGCATTCCTTATATGTCCTACTGCAAGCAAAATATTTATTTTGCACAAATATTTTTAATCTTTCTCAAGTATACAGTTTCTGTAAGTAACACGACTTGCCTACACTTCCAGGAGGTGGCAAATCCCCTAAAATTTAGCAAGGCTGCTTAGAGTTACCAGTTCCATGAGAGATGCAACATTTCTCGTGGGGAAGGCTGAGCCTGCCCTCGGGACACAGCCAGGGCTGGCACCGCTTGCACTGTGCAACTGCGGGACCGCATGGAAAAGGAGCGGGCGCGTGTTGCCCTCTCCCGTAGGCAGAGCGCAGGTTCCCGGCGCTTTCCAGGGCGCTGAGCGCGGGTGAGCGAGCGGCGGTGGCGGACGGGCTCCCTCCGCAGGGCCGCGAGCGCCACTGCGGAACCGAGACGGGGTGGGAAAAGGAGTAAAGAGCCGCCTCCGAAAAGCCGATTCCCAAAGTGGTGAAGGGTCTCGGTGCAGGAGGGAAACAAGGGCGGAGCGTGCCTGGGGGAGGTCCCGTTATTCAGCGCCCCGTCCCGCTCCGAGGAGCGCCCGCCGCTCCTGGCGTCCTGATCTGGCGCTGGAAGTGGTGCTGCTGTGACCTGCTCCATCAGAAAAACGGAGCAAAACGGAGCATCTCAGCGCCCTGGTTACTTTCACACTCATACGCTGGATTTTGCAATTTCAGTAGCAGTGTTAAGAGAGTTCAAAAAGTATTTCAGTTTTCTGCTGCTTTGTAAGTATCCCTGCACACATCTGCAAGTGCTCCCCTGGGAAAGGATGTGTTCCTCAACCTAAGGCTTTATATTCGGTGAGCCTAGATAGACAGCAGTGGGGCAACTGAGAGGAAGTTGTTCAACCTGCATAAAAAAGTTATACCTTGACTCCAAGTCCAGGATCCTTCCCAATATAAAATTGTCAAAATTGTCAGACAAACCTTCTATGTCTCTACTTTTTTTTTTTTTTTTTTTTTTTTTTTTTTTTTTTTTTTTTTTTTTTTCCCAAAGGAGTGGACCAACTATAAGTCACTGGAGAAACAAATACAAACAAGGGGAGTTTTGGGGGCTGAAAAGTGATTTGTATGTAATAGTTCTGGTTGAGCTAATGTAGTCTGCATTAGACAAAGAGGTGGTTTAGCACTGAATGAAGATAAGGCATGCCTGGTACAATGTACTAGCAGGTTCAGAAAGCTTGAAGGGACCTTCTGAAAGATTGAAACCACTAGTTACAATGTATTGGCTAACAGTCTGTCGAAGTGTGTTTCTCACACTGGACATAGCAGTGCAGATTTTTCAACAGATCTGTAAAGTGTGATTTGTGGTTTTTGAATCATAATCTTGTAAACACTTGCATGCTGTCCTGATGCATCAGGAGAAAGTTCTTATTCCAGAGGGTGGTCGGGCCATGGAACAGGCTCCCCAGGGAAGTGGTCACAGCACCAAACCTGCTAGAGTTCAAGAGTTTGGACAATTCTCTCAGGCACATGGTGTGACTCTTGGGGGTAGGTGCTGTGCAGGGCCAGGTGCTGGACTCGATTATCCTTGGGTTCTTATCAACTTATTCTATGATTCTACAACAAGTGAAGCCTTTTAGCTGTAGCGGCGAGAAGAAGCCACATTGCTTTTCTGTTTGCGTTTTCCTGTAAGGGCACCCCTCAAACTCTTGCACTCGCTGAAGCAAGAGCAAAAGGCTAGATGATTGACTTACCCTACTTTTGCTGCTCTTTCTCCGCAGTTAAGCGACTTTATTCCTTATTTTTTTCACAACAGTGCTTTAGTAATTCGTCGTTTTGGGGTAGCGCTTGCCTCAGTGGCCCACAGATCGCCCGTCAGCGGGAGCCGGCCCGGGCCCACCACCCTCAGTGGCGGCCGGCCCGGGCCGCGGGTGCTGCCCGCGCGGGCCGGCAGGGGGCGCTGCTGCCCCGCGCTGGCCGCGCTCGCTCCCCTCGGCGGTTCCATTGGAGCAGCCGGAGACGAGTTGGCGCCATTTTGAAGCCGGCAGGGGGACCGGGGCGAGCTGCGGAAGGGGAGGGGGCTGGCGGCGATTGGCTGCGGCGGCGGCGGCGGCAGAGCCTCTCCGAGCCCGGAGCGGCGGCAGCGCGGAGCGGACCCGCCTGCGACCAGCGAGGCGAGGCGAGGCGGCTGCGGCGGGGTAAGGAGCGCGGCACCTCGGCCGCGGGTACCCCCACCCCGTCCCCGCTCCATTTTCCCTTCCCGGGGGCGTGAGGGACGCGCGCCCGGACCGAGCTCCGCGGCCAGCGCTGAAGGAGGACGGGGAGCAGAGGGGGAGCGGGAGGGCAGAGCTCCCCCTGGCCCGTGGTGGAGCTCCCCCTTCCCATCCCCCTCGCCCCTCCGCGGGGCTTCTCCCCTCCCCCCTTTTCCGTGGCCGCCGTCAAATACTAAATTTTCCCCCCCTCCCGCCCGGCACCCCGGGCGTTGGGATGACCTTGGCTGGGGTGCGCGGGGGCCCGGGAGTCACCCCCTCGCCCCGGTGGCCCGGCGGGCGGTGTCGCGCCCAGCGCTGGTGGCTCCTCGCGGCGCGAAGTGGCGGGGAGGGGGGGCGGGGAGGCTGCTCGCCCGTGGCTATGAGTGAGTGAGTGATCTCGGCTTCCCGGGTGTCCCTTTCCTCCCTGCCCCGGGCGTCCCCTCCCTCCCTGCCTGCCCCGGGCAGCCGGCCTGGTCCCCGCTCCGCGGGGCACACGGGGCTCCCGCCGCCCCGCGCTCCTGCTGCCCGGGCTGAGCGCGGGGACATCCCCGTCCCCTCCCCGCCCGGCTCGGGCTCTCCGCGCCGCACTTCGCAGTGCTCCTCAGCGGGAAGAGCCGCCGGGAACGGCGGTATGCTGGGTCCCTACTTGTGTGCGAACCCGGTTCTTTCATGGTGGCTTAGCTTCTTTTCTTTTCTTTTTTTTTTTTCGGGGGGTTTTTTTTTTTTTTTTTTTTTTTTTTTTTTTTTTTTTTTTTTTTTTTTTTTTTTTTTTTTGCCCCCTTCCTTTTCTCCTCTTTCTTTTTCCCTCCCACTTTGCATCAGGCTCTGTTAGAAAACGCTCGAGAAGGGAGGACGGGGGGGAGCTGTGGGGGGGCGGTTGCTGCCGCCTGGTAGATGGAAAACTATGAATTTTACATCTGAATTGCCAGATGGAGAATGGTTAATTTATAGGTTATGTATTGTTTACGTTGAGAGCCTCCGGTCAGGAATTTAGGTCTGTAACTTCATCCTGCTACAAATAAATCACTATCTGTTCTTTAAAACAAATCAACAATTAATGATGGTGAACAGTTCTGGAAAATTAAACTGCAGCAGACCAGTTTGTACAGAGCTGGATTTTGTCTTGAAAGCCTTTTTCTGACTTTTATGCTTGCTTGCTGCGCGGTTGCTTTCTGAGAGCTGTGATTATTTAGTTAGGCGTTGTGTTTTCCCATTTAACACAACTGCTGAAGCGTTCTCGTGTTGGTCTTTGTTTTGTGCTTGCCGGGTAGGTGCTTTGGCTGTAATTGATTTCTCTTCACTGGGGATGGAGTAGAAGGAGCGTTGAAAATTTGAGTGGCTTTATAGTTGAAAATGAGTGTCAAATCACGTTTTGGGAAGGGAGTAAGATGACATGCATTCTTCCAGGTTTTACCCTTCCACACTAGTGGAGTTGTTCAGTTTTCGCGGTGGTAGATATTTTGCCCGGTATGTTTTGTATGTACTGTAGATATGCTAGATATTATACTGTGTAAAGTAACTCCTCAAAAAGGAGTGAAAGAGCTGAATGTATGGCATGCTCAGACCACCTGAGAGAAGACTGACAGTTGACAGGCCATCAGGTAAGGTGGTTTAGCCGAGGTGTGTGTATTGTGTTCATCAAAGTGTTTGAAACGGTGCACTGCTGGAGAAAGTAGTTTAGTACTTTAGCACTTGCATGACATCTTGTGTCTATATCTGAAGCAAGGTTGAACTTAATTCTTGTAGGGTTGGGGGGGTATGATGTGTCTGGGTGGGGTGTGGTGTTTTGTTTGGGAATTTTTATATAGATACTATACTGGAGTATTTGCCTGTGCATTTCTTGCATCCTCTTTACTAGCTAGTTTACAGACTGGATAAACTATGGTTCAGTTTTTGATAAAACAACTAAATAAGTTAAAATATGTTTAGCACTTCTATGCTTTTTTCTCTTGTAAATAATGAATTTAGACTTCATCTGACTTGCTTACTTATGGACTGAATTTGAGCAAGTCACTCAAGTCATTATTAAGCTGTAATTAACCATATAACAGCCAACAGTAATTGCTAGCATTTGGAAAAGCACACAGTAATGAAATATGGGCATAACCTCAGGCATTATCCATTTTTATCTGTAGAACAGGAGGTTCTGTTACCTCCTGTAAATTGGGAGAGATGCATTTTCTTTTGGGATATGTTGCTCTCTACTGGGCTTTCAGGTTATGCCTTTTTCCTCTCTTCCTTCAATCACACAATTTATAGTCTTACAGAAGAGTAAGAGGGTGTATGTGTGGGTATGAGTCTTCTGGTTTAGTAAAAGATTTTCATTTAAAGGTGTTTGGTGTTAATGGTTTTTATTTCTTTAGACCTGAATTGGGAGAGGTGATAAGGACTACTTGTTGCACAAAGGAGAATTTTCATGGGAGCAACAAATAAGAAAATGTGAAGTTGAACAGTAAAAGCATGCAAAATTGGAGATGGAGGGAAAATGCGATACTGCAACTCATTATTTTTCCCTGTCAGTTTCACTGTAATATCCCTATCCCTTTATATTGCTTGCCCCAAATATTTTGCCAAGAAAGAGGAAGGTATGCCTTTCCTACTGCCTTCAGAGAAGTTCCTTCAAAAAAGGAACTTCCTTCAAAAAGTAGTTCTGATATGTGGAATATTATCTTACCACTTGTCAGTATCATTCTTCTTTTAACAGATACCTAAAGTAATGGTGTTTTTACTCTTAGCACAAAATGTCAATACTGCAACCTGAAATAATCTTTGGATAGACTGAGAGAATATTGGATGTTTTCAGTCAATTTTGAAACTAGGTGGTAAGGGAAAACTGAGGAAACTTTTAAAAGGTGTGTTAGTGTGATAGTGCTTGGTGGTGAAGTGTGTTAATTTTCCAGATATGTAGACGCTCTGTATGGTCTGAACAGCACTGACAGATCCGGGAAGGAATCAAGGCTTTTAAAGAATTGTAAAATATAAGCTTAAAAAAGAGAATATTTTCTTTCCCTCAGAGATGGAACATCTAAAAGTCAAGGCTATGCATGTATATAAATTACATACCTCTTGCTATTCCATTGGTAGCCTATTCAGTTGAATGTAGTCTTGTAGAAAAGCTGAGGTGTTTTTTAATCTGCTTAGCTCTGTTACTAAAACCAGAACTTAATATAGTTCTGTAAAGTAAAAATAATAAAAAATTATGAAAAGTGAAGCATATGAATGAAAATTAACTTGGTTATTTTAGGAAGTTAGTGGTTTGTTTCAAAACCTCTTTGGAGCATTAAGGATTCCACAATAAAAAAAGCTGTTTATGTGACTATTTGCTGTAACAAATCCAACTTGAAAGAATTCAATGAAATACAAGTAATATTTTAATTTCTAAGAATCAAGATGTTAACACCTCTATTCTTTTGAAAGGTTGTTACTGTCTGTCTTGGTGTATACTGCTTTTCAACCTTTTCTAAAGTGTGAAGAAGTCCCTGAAGTAGGTTCTGAGGATTAAGACCTCTGTTACTTTGTTCCTGTCTGTGGAATTTACTCTTTTGCATCCAACCCCAAGCACTGTAAAAACATTCTGCTTGTTTAATACTGCCTGGTGTTTAGTTCCGTTTTTTCAGCTCACAACAACTTGGGTATTAATATGCTTCAAGAAATAATAAAAAAGTGCCATACCTCATTGGGAACAGATGGGGATGTTTGTACTAATCATCTTGTGTCTGTCACCATTTGTACGGGAGTACCGTAACCAGGGATCAGGACCCCGTCTGGGGTTTTCTAATTCAGACGCTGCTCTTTAAAGATCGGTTCCAGACAATACTAACTGTGTGTACTTTTTCTCTGACTTAATTAGGAATCCTGGTGTATGTTTCTGCTGCTGAAATGCGATGCTTTGCTTTCATGCTTTTTAGTGGACAAAAAAGACATGAAGTTAGCAGTCAAAAATATTATTGTCTTAATTGCTTCCATTGTAGTCACCTAAACTACAAATTCATAGGACATAGAATGGTCTGGTTTGAAAGGGACCTTGAAGATTATATAGTTTCAACTGCCCTGCCATGCACAGGGAACCTTCCACTAGACCAGGTTGCTCAGGGCCCCATCCAACCTGTCCTTAAACTCTTTCAGGGATGGGCATCCACAAATTCTGTGGGCAGCCTTTTCCGCTGTCTCACTACCTTCAGAGTAAAGAACTTTTCCCCAATATCTAATCTAAACCTACTCTCAGTTTGGAGGCAATCCCTCTTGTCCTGTCACTACATGCTCTTGTGAAAAGTCCATCCGTCTTTCTTGTAGGCTCCCTTCGTGTACTGGAAGGTCACAGTTAGGTCAGCATGAAGTCTTCTCTTCTTCAGGCTGAACAATCCCGATTCTCTCAACCTTTCCTCAGAGGAGAAGTGGTCCATATCTCTAATCAACTTTGTGGCCCTCCTCTGGATTTGCTGCCTGATGTCCTTCCTGGGGACAGGAGTCTGTAGCTCTGTTAAAGAGTATTTGATTCAGCTAAAATGTGATAACTGAGGAAGTGACTCTTGAGAAGGTGGTTGTCCACTACTTCTGCCAAAGCAGTCTTTGGTTGTCTCTGGGACATCCCAGTATATCCACATTGTATCTCGCTTCAGTGTCAAAAACTTTCATCCTGAAAGTCTTAGAAAGAAAGGGAACCAATAAAAAACTACTGAAAGGAAAAAAAAAACAACCAACCAAAAACCTAAGTAACCCACAGTAAGTAAAAACATCCTGCTCGTGAGGAAGTCCTGACAAAAATTAAAATCAAAACTTCGTGTATGTAATCTTTGGACCACCTTGAGTTTGACTGCTCACTTCTCTCATTACTGCTTTGTTGCTTAGATGTGCATTCCAGTGAAAGTAATCAGATTTCTGCGAAATCTTTGTCACCACATGTGTTAGGTTTTTGTTTTTAACAAAAAATAATTGAATTATCAGTTACGAGAATCGAGCAGAAGACACTTCATGGAAACTTGTAATTACATTTGCGGATTTTTTGTCTTTTTTTTTTTTTTTTTTTTTTTT
The DNA here is from genome assembly GCF_017590055.1 of Onychostruthus taczanowskii. NCBI lineage: Eukaryota > Metazoa > Chordata > Aves > Passeriformes > Passeridae > Onychostruthus > Onychostruthus taczanowskii. Next base: position 1,844,758 of record NW_024502569.1, on the reverse strand, counting down.
TTTTTTTTTTTTTTTTTGTTTGTTTTTTGTTTTTCTGCATCTGCCTATGTAAAATTTCAAGGACTTTTCTTGGGGAAAATGAATGTACAGAGATGCTAGGCAGCTTGCCATTAGGTGTGATATTTTCTCTGATAATTTTGTTGATTTTGTTACTTGGCAGATCAGAATGTATCATTAGGTGTAGTTCCTGAACATAGAAACAACCTGTATGGAAGTAGCTGTAGCTGTTTGTGTCATCACTTTGTGAAAACTTTTGTGAGGGACTATGTATGTGGACAGTCCAAGTGCCACCCAGTGCTTTTCAAAAGTCTAAGTGAGACAAATTCACTTAATTCATGGCGCAGAATAAAGTCTACATTTGCTTTTCTTCCTCTGAGCATGAACTGGTCAGAATAAGGCTGTAACTTTTGCTTTCCTGGGTTTTCAAAATGAAGAAAAGAATAAATAAGCCGATGATAAACTCTTCAAAGGAGTTGTGAGGAAGTTTTTCAAAGGGACAACAAATAGGAGATGCATTTTGTCTTCCATTTGCCCAGCTTGGGTCATGCAGTTCATAATTCCTTCAGTTACAGAAATGCTTCCAAGAACTAAGAAGAAAGATTTTGATGCATGTACAATTTTTGGGAATAAATATTCTGCACTTTTTTTCAATGACTGGCTGATCTGTACTTAGAGAATGTGAAACTCTTTGAAAGTTTTCCCTAAAGTTACAAATGTTGCCTGTAGTAAGTTCTCCATTAGGTTGTCCATACTGCTTTTTGTATAGACATATAAAGGCATATTTAAAATAACTTTTTATTTCGTAATGGTCCATTGCCCCCTGAATCTTCTGTGTTACATACAAAAAAGCTTTAAAACAATATTAAAATTGCAAATTCTTTTTGAAAATGGTAAACAGTTGAAATTAATTTTTGTCCTTCTAAGTATGTGTTATGGTAGTCTTTAGTTATTATGTGTTGGAGTATTTTCAGCCCACTGTGTTTAGGAATTAGAACTGCATATCAAAGTTGGGACACATATTTTCCAAAAGCTCGAAAGTGTAAAATGAATTGACTGGGGACTGTGGAAAGGGAGAAGCATATCTAGTAATTTGAATGATTGAATGTCACTTTGGGATACTGGAATTCATTCCTTCTGTCAGTTTCTTGTGATCTCAGGCAAGTCTGTTTAAACCAAACTTCCCGCAAGTCCTTATTAGTAGTACATTGATTTCCTGGGAGATAGGCTCCAGACCCGGACTACTTCTGCCTGGCTCAACAGATGCTTTTGTTTTAGATGCAGCACTGGATAAATTGGCATACTTTAAAAATTGTGTCCTAAATTCCTCCTAAATTCCTGTATAGGCAAAATTGGTTGCTAGTTCTTAAACTTCAGTCTGTATCTTGGGTTAGTAATCTATGAAATTAGACAAATACGTATTTTTATAAAAAATTAGTGAAAGTGTTGCAAAAACAAGTTAATTTTTATGGCACACTAACATAGTACAGTCATGAAACCTTACAAAAACCCAGTAATAAATTAAGTCTCTTCAGAGTGTGGCTTAAATAGAATGTAATAAGGGACACACATAACATTATACGGAGAAAAGTTGAATAGCTTCTTTGCTTTGAATGAAAAAGAAATCCTGTGGTGTGGAAAAAAAAAGTAGTGAAGGATCAGGTATATCAGCTCTTTTGTGTGTATTATCTTTAATATTGTATAAGAAACTTTAATTCTGTTTCTTATCTCTTTATAAGTGATTTTACAACTATTTCAGTATTTTCATTCCTTTTTAATCAAACGTAGGAAACAAATTCACTGTGTGGATGTGCTTCTGTCAGTCTTTAGGTTGTAACCTTTAGCTTTGTATCTATGACTAATTGATGGAATGCTGCTAGTAGCAATGTATTTCTCTTTTAGCAGCTTTTTTTGGGGTGAGATATGAGAGCTTTTCCGTGGATTCTTGCAAGTGTTTGTTACTGGTAGAATGGCAGTGTAATGTGGTGTTTGCACACTGCATGCTCTGGAAAGGACTGAGATCTGCTGGGGCTGGATTCCCCTCCTGCCGGCTGCAGCTGATCTTTCTCTCTGGTCTCTCTTTAGTGACTTCTCTGCCGAGTTTGTCTTCATACCTCTTGGGCTTCCAATCTTTCATTGTACAATGTACTTCCTCTCTCACCTTCAACACGTCTAAGGCTTGACAGGATCATAGAATAGAAAAGGTTGGAAGGGACCACTGGAGGTCATCTAGTCCAGCCCCCTGGCTCCAACAGTGTCCCTGAGAGCACATTGCTTGGGACTATGTCCTCATGGCTTTTGAATGTCTCTGGGAGAGGAGACTTTACAATTTATCTAGGCAGCCTGTTTCAATGCTCAGTCATCCCTATGGAAAAGGAGTTGTTCTTCGTATTCAGATGGAACTTTGTGCATCAGTTTCTGCCCATTGTCTCTTGTCCTATTGCTCGGCACCATAATGAAGAGCCTGGCTCCATTCTCTTGATGCCCTCTCTTCAGACACTTGTGTATGTTGTGCATTTTAGGAACCTCAAGGCTGATAGGATATGTCAGCTATGGTGTATGATGGTAGGGTTTTGTTTGTTTGTAATTTTTTGTGTGTTTTGTTTCTATTTTTTACTTTTTTTTATTCTCCTTTTTCTTCCCTCTCTTATTAACTTTGCTTCTTGTTTGAATGCCTTTCCTGTAACCCCTAAACTTTCTAGTACCTTTGTCTGATAGAGCTTGTTGATTCTCCAGTGGAGTTAGTAGAAGTGTCCAAACCTTTCAGCTGTTTCTATGGTAAGCTGAGGTTTTTGTCTTAATTAAGACAGACTACTCTTGAACTGAGAATCTGGCTGAGGTGTCAACAAATCCAGCTTTTTGTGCTAAAGAAACAGCAACATCTGGCTGTAAGCAGACAGGTGGATTAGTGATGGATTCAGCTGTCAGCAGGATTTACCAGATGTGTTTGTTAGTCTGGTTTGGCTATGCGAACCTTCTAACTTCAGGGGAATAAGGAGAGAGCAATGAACAGTTGCGTCTGCATGAAAAGTTCTTGTACCTTCAAGTAATAGGTAGAAACTCTCTGAACTGTTGTATCATGATTGTATGCTTACAGTCATAGTACAAGCAGCTGTATTTCTTTATTAATAATTTAAAACTTCCTCCTTACAGTTGAAAACCTTGTCCTTTTAAAATGAATAAGCATTAGTTTCCTATAGGTGTTACTTTTGTCCTAGTGGTTTCTATTTATGGAACACAATCCAGTGGGGAGTGTACACAACTTGTCATCATTGTTTTGATTTTTTGTTAATGCTCTCCTGGGTAGGAGGAGAGGTCTTCTTGGGGATTGGATTACAGGGTACTATGAGGCAGTGATCCAATCTAGTAAAATGAGGTCCGTGTCCTTACTGCATGTCAGCACAGATCTGAGCCTGACGGAAGCACAGCCCACACAGTGATGCGGGGCCATGAGTTTGTCTGTCACTGTGCAGCAAATGTGGCATAGAACCGTAGAAATTCTCAAGCTGGAAGGAACTCATAAGAGTTGTTAAGTCCAACTCCCTGCTCCACACAGGAGCAGGGAGTTGGACTTAACCACCTAAACTAAATCATATAATTAAGAGTGTTGTCCAGACACTTACTGAACTCTGACAGGGGTGATTGATCACCTGTCAGTGAAGAACCTTTTCCTAAAGTCCAATCTGAACTTCGATGCAGCTTCATTCCATCTACTTGTGTCCTAATGTGAGTGATGAGCTGCAGCTGAAGGATAACTAAATACTAAACAGAAAACAAACCAGAGTTTGTAAATTTATTATCAAGAAAGTTGACATAGCTGTCTATATGCTCTTGTTTACACAAAAACCAGGACTCAAATATACTAATGTATGTAAATTTCTGAAAGTGGAATGCAAAGAAGCTAGAGAGGGACTCCAGTCAGTGGTGCCCCGTAATAGATCCAGAGGCAATGTGCACACACTGGAACACAAGAGGTTCATTCTGGATGTTTTCACCATGACGGTGGTCAAGAACCAGCACAGGTTGCTCTGGGTGTTTGCAAGGTCACTATCCTGGGAGTTCCTCAAAAGCCGCCTGGATGCACTCCTTGGCAAACCAGCTTTAGAATCACAGAATGACTAGGTTGGAAGAGACCTTCAAGATCATAAAGTCCAGCCCATGTGCTAAACACCTGAACTAAACCATGGTACCAAGTGCCATATCCAGGTTTTTTGAACACATCCAGGGATGGTGACTCCACCACCTCCCCAGGCAGGCCATTCCAATATTTTATCACTCTTTCTGTGAAAGAATTCTTCCTAATATCCAACCTGTATTTCCCCTGACACAGCTTGAGACTGTGTCCTCTTGTTCTGTCAGTTGTTGCCTGCAGAAAGAGACTGACTCCCACCTGACTACAACCACCTTCCAGGAAGTTGTAGAGAGTGATCAGGTCACCCCTGAGTCTCCTGTTCTTAAGGCTAAACACCCCCAGCTCCCTCAGTCATTCCTCACAGGGCTTGTGTTCCAAGCCCCTTACCAGCCTTGTCGCTCTTCTCTGGACAATGTGAAGCATCTCAAACTTCATTCCTAACCTGAGGGGCCCGGAACTGGACACAGCACTCAAGGTGTGGCCTCACTAGGTGACCCTTCTTCAGCAGGGAGATTCGACCAAGTGGTCTCCAGAGTTCCAATCTCTGGAGTTTCAATTCTGTGAAAATTCAACCCTATTCAACCCCATCGGGCTTAATAATTGTAAGGGATGAATAATTGCATTAGAAAAAGTTACAGGAGTCAATGTATTATTGGCAGAGCATATACATGTTGGATGAGTGTTGAGGTCAAAGATAACTTAAGACTTAAATATTAAAAGAATCTTCAGCTTTTTTTTAGTGATCTTACTGATAGATCCATATATGACAGTAGGTGACTAGATTGCAAAACTGTTGCTCGTCCTTGTGGTCTTATAACACATTTAGTTCACCTGGTTGTAGTATGTCTTCATCTGATTTGTACTTTGTGATCAGTTATGGGTTCTTTCTCTGTCTTTGGGAACACAGTTATTTTTTCAGTCTGCTTTTCTGTCACAGTTTTGCAAAAAGCAAAATAAAATGTTTTAGCTGGGAAGAAAAGCTGAACTGATAGAAGCCATCTGGGTAGACAACATCTATTTGTAAAACACCCAGCTGAATGTGTTTTTGGTATTAAGATTGCTATATGCAGTTATAATATAAATGTCTGTTTATAATTCATGTTGATTAGGAGTGGATGCACTGTTGTGTAGAACAACATCCGACTTTGCAGTTGAATACCCATGCTTTTTTTAGGTCTTACAGTTCAATCCGTCCCACTAGCATTTTTTGTTTGATCTTTAGTAATTATGTATCAAATAATTTGCAGTGGGATATAAAGCATATAATTTTGTGTTTTTTAACATTATATGCAAAGTTAAGAATGGAAGTACATCTCATATAGGTATAGAAATTCTGACTTGTTACACAAGCAACTTTGTATTGGTTGACCCTTGTGAAGTTTTACATAATGTCATTTTGCTTCTGTGGTAGCCTACTAGTATTTTTTAAAATTTTATTTTAGTTGCTTATTTTAGTTATTTTTAGTATTTTATTTTGTTTTTTAAATATTCTTAGTGTTGGGGATTTTTTTCTTTGGGAGGGACATTTTTAAAATTTTAATTCCTACCAAAAACCCCCCAAACAAAACAAAAAAACAAAGAAGATTCATGGTAAGACTCAGGTACTTTTAGCCAAATAAATGGTACACTAAAGTAATACCAAGTCTTGTTTCCTCCCAAGGGGCAACACAGAGGTTAAACTTGATTTGAGCTTGATGTCTGTGTGTTGTAGTTGTCTCCTGCTTCCCATTACATTCCCCTTATTTTCCTCATGGTTTCCATGCCATTCTTGCATGGTTTTTTTCCTCTGCTTGTGTGAGTACTACAGCTGCTAATCATTTGAAATGAAGTATTGCAAGGTATCTGAGTTTTCTGTAACTGCTTTTGAAAATAGTTAATGTAAAGAAAATTAGTAATTCCTGCCTCTTTTCCCCCATTCTTTTGTAGGAGCTGGAGGAAGGAAACAAATAATTCCTGCCTTACTAAATCTTAAAGTAACTTCCCTGGTAAAAGACAGCTGTGTCAATATTACAACCATAAACCATTACATCCATAATATTGTGGAATTTTGATACTTAGGCTGTCAGCTCTTCTCTTCTTATAGAGTATCAGGCTAAGAACTTCCAGTGTTTCTGGTGATTCTGGAAAAATAATGTTTTGTGGAGTTCAGGGTCTGCTTTTCAAATGTACCATATGAAAGCAAGGGGCTAATTTCTGCAGATTGATCAAGTTGTACCAACCATATTCTATTTGGATATTTTGTTTCAGATATTGACAAGAAAGTAATTCTTAAATTTTAATTTAAAAACTAGAAGTCTGCCTCTCATGATCAGTTTTTTTATTGAGCTATTTATCTTTGACCTTTTGGCTTATGTAATTAATTTTCCTTGGGTGGGATCTCCTGGCATTTGTGTGATTTATGGTGGTTTCTGCCTCTTTTCAACTTACCCTCCTGGCAGTCTCTTTTGTCACCTCTGTGCACGTGCTGTCCTCATGTAATAGACTTCATGGGTGCTTCTCCTGCTTTGCACTGTCTGGGTGATAGGTGCTGGTGGCTGCACAGAGTATTCCAAGATAGTTCTTCCCAGTACCCTGAGGTGGGTGTTAGCTGATGGAGTTTTGGGTTTGTGGGCGTTTATTTCTTTCACATACAGAATGGCTCAGGTTGGAAGGGACCTGGTCCAACCTCTCTGATCACAAGCAGGGTTGCCCTAGATCACATTGCACAGGATTGTGTGCAGATAGTGCTTGAGTATCTTCACTGGGGAGAAGAGGTTCTTGAAGTACCTTGTCCTAGAATTAATGCTGGGCAGAAGAATCACCATGAGACTATAACCTAGGCATTGGCTCCTCTTTAGCCCCCTGTTGTTTTCCCCTTATAGCTGATTTTTTTTTCAGTTAGTGTGTGTATAATTGTTTACGTGTTCATATGCAGTCTTTATATTTGCAAACATTTCTGTTGCTCTAAACTTTCAGTGTTTTACTGAATGACAATATCATCATCCATCTCTTCATCCATCTATCTATGATTTCCAATTTAATGCTTCCATAATAAATGATATTTGGTGCAAGGAAATTTTTGATTGTTTTATCATAGAGGAAGCAAATACAAATTATCCCAGGGTAATATGATAAACCTAGAAGATACATTTATCCCTGTTTTTGAAATTCTGACTTCAGCATGCAGGGTTTTTCTTAAACTCTCAAAATATTACTGATTTCAAACTAGTGCAGCTCTAGTGGTAGTTTTATTACATTTTTTTTCTCTGCATTAGTAATGGGAGTGCTGCTTTTATTTTCTTGGAGTGTACCTTAATTTTAAAAGTTAATTTAAATTTTTTAAATTGAATGGTACCGCACCTTAATTTTTAAATACCTTTAAAAAGCTTTGTGGTCCACAGAGGTTAATGAATTCTTGGATGGTGCCCATGTGATTGCTTTGATTTGAAAATGTGGAGATTGTAAGTGTAGACACAATGACTTGTGATTAAAGTTACCTGTTACCAGTTGTTACAGGAAATTTTTACCTGTCATTTCTTTGAAAATGGGTATTCAGCTGATTTTATAGGATAGTTCAGTATCCTACATAGGATGCTTCAGTAACTTCTTTCTTTACAGTCATTGCTATACAGCAGTACTTCCTTGTTTCTAGCTGCTGAGGTGCAATTTTTTTTTGTTAAGCTTATTTACAGTGGATATCTCAGTTTGGCTTCCATTTGATCTGTATTTTTGTATTTCCTGGTCTTTGTGGTAGAGCTGTCCTGTTTTGAGGGCTCTAATTACTACTTACAACTTCACTAAGTGGTTGTTGGAGTTCACTTAGTAGTATAAAAACTTTTCTTGGACCCCAGTCATGGGTACAAAAGCTTAAAGCTTAATTTTGGTCCTTTGGCACGAACAGTGCCTATGACCCCCCTGTTGGAGTTACATACATCAGCAATTCACTTCTGTTTGAACACTCTGAGGACTGGTCATATTTGTCTTTTCTTAAGATTTTGTGTAGTATGCTTGAATAATGTGACTACCTAAGGAGTGTTTTCCCTAGTACTTGGCTAACTGACAAATATATTGCAGATGTCTATTTTATTAAAATCATATTTAGTCAGCCTACACTCCTATTTCTCCGTCAGAGTCTTTTACTATTGCCTTCTAGTTTTTATCTCTTTGTAATTTCTTTTCCTGCAGCCATACACAGATATGAACCATTTTAATTCCTAGTCCTTGTTACTTAGTCTTGAGTAGAAGTGGGAAAGCAGAGATCTCACAATTATAAGTCAGTTTTATTTTTCCTTAGGTTCTTGAATGGTTTGATGGTAAATTCTTCAGTTCTTTTGTACAGTTTCTGATTTTTTTTTTTAAATCTGAGTGTGTTTCAGGGAAAATGCTGTTTCATAAATGGCATAAAAAAGGGGCAGTTTTATTAAAAGAAAAATGACAACAGTGACATCTGGAAAAATGCTGAAACTTTAAGTTGGGTCACTTACATTTTGTGGAAGCTGCAAGTGTCTGCAACACCACTGGAGAGAGCTGTGTGCTGAGATAAGTTGGTACTGAATACTTTCTACTTGCTGAATCTTTGGGAGGCTTTCTTTAATGAAGTTTGAAAAAAAAATCTTATCAGTGGAAGTGAAGACTTGCCTGGGATCATTTGCTAACTGATTGCAATTCTGTTTAAGTTGCTTTAGGCCCTTTAGTGCACATGTGCTGATGTTGGTATCATGTGTTAGTCTTTTCTTCTTTGTTCGTTTCTGAATCCTCTAAATCCACTCTACATTGTGATGATGTCTCTTCTTGACAGTTACCACCTGCACATCTTTTAATTTTCCACAAAGTTAATATGTTAATAAAGAAACTTAATGTTCTTTGCTGTATTTTCTGGTGTAAGTTTGAAAAAAGTATTTCCTAATTTAAACAGGTTAGTACTTATGTATGACTGTCAGAGTCATACATAGGATTGCCATTAATGACATTCTGTAGTGAAACCCAGTACTACTTATGTCATTTGTTGGACTGAGAGTGTTACTTTTACCTTAAAATTTGCGTCTTCATTCCAGAAAACATTTAATTAGTGGCTTCTGTAAATTCTTCCTGTAACAGTCCTTACCTTACAGAAATGGAAAGCTAGCATTTTATTTATATTATTGATAATACTAGTATCTTGATTTAATGATAGTTAAGTAAACAGTATAGCATGATACGTTTCTAAAAGAGAATGGAAAGTATTAGTCTAGGCATTATACCTGAATTGGTATGAAGAATGATCTGGATTTATGTAAGCACCTTTGGTCCAACACACTGAAGTTTTCTATCTTATTCAACAGCAAAAAATTAATTTCAGCTTGCCAAATTTCAGCTTGGACTGACTTTTCATAGCCAAGTTATAACTCCCTAGCAGTAGATACATTATGGAAATAGATTTAGTTTTGTGGCAGTTGGATAATGCAAGTCTCTAACACCAAAATCACTTCTCACCTTGATCGATTGTTGTCAATCAGCTATATGCCAGCCAGATGTAAAGAATTTCAGTAAATTATTTAAATTATGTTATTTGTGTTTTATTAATAATACTAATGAAGTAGAAAGATGCCTGCCTCTCCCACTTCTGTAAGTTGTTGAGTAATCTCTTAATTAAATCTTGTTGTATCTTTTGTGGAAATTGCATCTTGACAAAATTTTTCATACATCCAGTGTTGTTGAAACAAAGTTAGGGATCTTCAAGTATTTGTCATGGTTTATATTAATTCATACAAGGATGCTACCCACTGAGGGTGCAGAAATAAAAAATGCATAAAAATAATAAAAAGAATTGACAAACTGTGTTGAAAAAGGAGTAGAGCTTTGGAGTGAAATCTGTAGTGTGATTTATGAGATGGAAAAGATTTTGCTTCCTTGCAATATCCTGTGAGACAATTTAGGAAAATGTTTTTGCATTTTCTAAACTGTTTTTGGATTGTTAATGGAATGGCCTGTGACAGTAAGAGGCCACTGGTCATCCTGCTTGGTTGCGGAGAAAGTGTTAATGAATATTTGCCAATTCTTTTTTTTGGCTACAATTTCTTGTTGAGATGGTATGAACGGTGGAAATGTATATTTAGTTCTTTACACGTTCAAATTTTTTTCCATGTGAACCACTTATTAAATTCACTTGAGCTTGTAATACCTTTGTGTAATACCTTTGTGATGAGGAAAGTGTTATTCTCACTCGCATATTAAAAATGTCTTGCAGACATAGATTTAGAAGTATATATATTAGCCAACATAAATTTGAGGTATACTTGCTTTGATTTTACATACATTATTTAAAAAATATCTTAATAGCTGTAGAGATTATTATGTACCTTCAGTAAAAGTTCTGAAAAATGATGATGATAGAATTTGCTAAGTTGATTACTGTTTCTGGAGATCTTCTAGGTCCTCATGTTTGGATTCTGGATTTTTAAGAGGATAGAAAGGCAGGAGACAGACTTGTGAGGAATATAGGTTTGCTTTGCTAAAGTTTGCTTCATCACTTGGGTAAGACTTCTACAAAACTATCTGGAGGATGAGGATTTAAACACATGTATAGATCTCTGGAAAGTCACTGTTGACACATGATGTCTTCATGTGTGTTAAGGCACAGTTTGTTTAATGATTAGCACAGTTAATTAAATCACCATAGGCAATGTAAACTGTCAACCAAACAAAATACAATTAAATGGAGTGTGGTTTAAGTCCTCCAGTTAGGTCATTGACTTAGCATCCTCTAATGATATTTATTGACCTGTGAAGTATATTTGCATAGATACTTAATGTGCAAGATATCAATCCATGTTTTATTTGCATAATCACAATCTGTATTTTAAAGTCTTGAGGAAGTAGTATATGTGACGTTAAGCTATTCATAAAGTTATCTACTATGTAGAAAACATCTGAATGTTGTAGTAATCTAATGGCCAGTAGACTTAGCTGGAACTGAGTAGCTGTTGGATGCTATTGATTATGTACAGAGCTCATGTGTAGTTTATTTATTGGAGCTTGACCAATTTTGGCAGAGGTACTTATTACTAATTAACTCTGTTCAGATTAATTGATTGTTCCCATGTGTGGTCTGGCTGATAGTCATAATTTTACATTAAATATGATATTTTGATTTTTGTCACAAGAGGTGAATGACTTGTTGATCCATCCTAATCTAATGTCCAATAAATATAACTTCCGCTTTTGGCGTTTTTTTCTGTGCTTTAGTTTTCCTGTTGTCACTGTAAAAAGGGTATGTGTTTTGTCATCTTTCTTTCTTTTGTCTGTAGTAGTTTCTTCCACCCTGCCTCCCTTATAACTTAGTTTTTAATTTGTCATGCTATTTTATACATATTATTTTTCTATGTACTTCTACAGACTGGCTCTTGGTTCCTGACTTTAGGTCTTTGAGAAATTACAATTGCAGTGGTGCTTCTACGTTGAAACAAGCAGTTCCTGGGTATCTTAAGTCCTACTGTATCATTTCTGTGTGTACAAAGAGTAGGGTTTGTATTTTAAATGCACTATTAGCTTAAAATATATTTATTTTCTTCATAGTTTTTGAAGACTTAGCTTACAGTACTGTGTAACAGAACTGAAAAAACCAAAGTCTGATTGAATCATGATTTTTATTCCTGTTTGTTGGGACTGGGATTTGTTAAATATTTGTTCAAGTTCCTTGTGACATCTATCTCCTTTTTTTATCCTTACATAGCAGAAGCAGGACAGGTCTTAAAGTTTAGTTTATGTGCTGGGATTCTGCATGGTGCAAAGCAATTAATGATCTGAATTGTTTTCTTGCCTTAAAAAAGGCATCCATGTGAACATTTTCCTTTCTCATAGGATCATTAAGGTTGGAAAAGACTTCTAAGGTCATTAAGTCCAACTGTTAACTCAGAACCACTGTGTTCTCCACTAAACCGTGTCCCCAAGTGCTACATCCATGTACCTTTTGAACACTGCAAAGGATGGTCATTCTACAGCTTCTCTGGGATGCCTGTTTCAGTGCCTGACCACTCTTCTGGTGAAGAAATTTTTCCTAGTTTCAAATCTAAACCTACCCTAGTGCCATTTGAGGCCATTTCCTCTTGTGTTGTCATAGATTACCTGGGGAAAAGACCAATCCCCACATTACCACACGTTTTTCAGGTAGTTTTTGAGAGCAGTAAGGTCCTCCCGAGTCTCCTCTTCTCCAAGCTAAACAACTGCAGCCCCCTCAGCCTCTCCTTGTAAGACTTGTGCTCTTTCCTTTCCATTGGAGTATATGAAATAATACTGGATTTTTGAAGACATGGTGGAGAACTTCTAAAATATCATTTGTTAAAAAAATAATAGAAACTGTCAGCTGAGTCTGTTGAATCTCAAAGATGCTTTGAAAGAATTTCCTTCTTTCAAAATGCTTGTCATCTTAGACTGTTTTCTTTTGCAATACACTGAATCTATAAAAATGAATTTTAAAAGCTTTTTGAAATTCAGTCATTGAATATTACATCACTGGCTTATGGATTTTTTTTTCAACACGTTGTACATACAGTTGGCCTTGAGGCTGCTGTTCTTAGCTGTTACTGTCTTTTTTCCATGACAGAAGTTCACTGAAACTGCTGATGTATCTAATTTGAAATCACGGAGACTTGCATTTGGTTAGAATCACAAAAACACCCTCCCTCCACCCCCCCAGCCCCCCCAATAAAATCCTAGATTCTACTAAGTATCTAAGTGTTCAACACAGATTCTTTTGATAAACCTAGGTATGCACATCTTAGCATTGATTTTTTTTTAATGATAGGTTTTGTTTTCTGCTGTTTCTTTTGAATGGTTTTTGTTTCTCTCAGCATTAGAAGGTTTATAATTCTTTATTCTTTATGTTCTGTTTTTAGAACCTTTTTAGAATTATTTTTGACCCTGTAAGACTAGGTATATTCATTCTCTAGAAAATTAAGTCCTATTTATTTTTTTCTGTACTTCTGAGGAGGATAAGCTGTGTACATCCCTGTCTGTAACCTTGGCTGGCTGTTAGGTGCTAACACTGCTGCTCACTCTTCTTGCTTAATGGAATGGGGAAGGAAATAAGACAAAAATGTTCATGGGTCAAAATAAATGCAGGGAGATTGCTTTCATTCTTCAGTAACCTTGGCAGCTGCAGGTTTTTCGTGTTTTTCCTCACTTTTCTTCCTAGTAACTGCTGTGCAGCATTTTTTGTCAGTTTTTAAATACGTTATCACAGAGGCACTGTCAGTGTCCCTGATGGCTCAACTTTGGCAAGGAATGAGTCCATTTTGGAGCTATCTGGATCTGGCTCTGTTTGCTATGGGAGCATCCCATGTCTCTTCCCACAGGGCTATGCCTTCAGCCTTCCCCACTACCAGAACCTTGCCACATAAACACAATACAGATGTTCGGTTTCATCCAGACCTTGGATGCTACTGAAGCTTAAAAGCTTGGTTGCATGGCCATTGGACATATTGGCTGTGCAGTTGAACTTGACTGTAATGTATGAGTTTCAGTCTTTGAATTATTTCACAGTGTGCTCCAAATGGGACTACATCATCATGTTCTAATCAAGTTTCCACTGCATTTGATCTGATCTGACAGCTATCCACCACTGGAAAACGGAGTTTTGTTCTCCAGTTCCCTTAGTTCCTGTTCTTTCCCTTGAATTAGCTTTGATGCTTGTCACACGCTTTTCAAAAACAATTAGGCTTGTTTTTTGAGTTGGTGAGTTTGATTGGTCCAACAAAGCATCTGATGCTTTTATACATTCTCAGATTCAGGCAAGCAAGGCTCTCTTCTGCTGTGATGAGCTGTTAAAATGAATTTAGGTGTAATATATAACATCAACCTGTCTGAAAGGTAGAGTGTAATATCTGTGTCAAATGCCAAGGAAAGTGAACTTCATTACAATTTCTCTGTGCTTTTGAGGAGTCCTAGACTTGACATGGACTTGTCATGGCAGTGCATTAAAGAAATATAACAGGGATAAAAGTGGCATCATATTTTAGTATTAGAAAAAGTTACTTCAATGGGCTTTGTTTCTCCCAGCTTTGTCATTGTCAATTTTTACTACAGCTGCAAGCATGTGGCACTGTTCCACTGCTGGTTGCATGTAGGTGCAGAGAAGATGACACAAGAAACTGAATTGACTTTTGTCGATCTGTTGAAGTACATTGCATGTCATGCCTGTTGAATGAAATCTGATTATGTTTGTTCTATTCATGTTTTCCCTATTTACAGAAACAAAATTTATTATACTGTATGTGTTCTTTGCAAAAAAAAAAAAATTAAAAGCCAATGTTAACTTTTTGTTTGGTAAAAGATTAGGTGAATATGAAGCAAAATCTGTAACTGATTGTTTTCATGAAATATGAACTGAAGAATACAAATCCCAATACTTGTGATTCACAGTTCAGAAGAGTCATGACTGCTAGAAGTGGATCATACTTTTAGCTAAATAAAGAAAAATATCAAGACAATGACAAAGAAATTTGTTTCTTTTGTTGCATTCTTCATTTGTAACTGCCCTGGTACAGTCTTTTTCTAAGATCCTGGTTGTTCCCACACATGCCACCTAGATTTTTTCACCGTCTTTTGTATTGATTGCTTTTATGTAAGTAAAGTTCAGCTTCCTTCTCTAAAGCAATGACACTCTGCATAATTTAGAGTGGATTACATTGTAGTCTTCATTTGTAACAGTTTAAAGGGACTGAGAAACTAAGTAACTGAGTTGTGTTCCTAGTTAGAATTTAGGAAGAAGATACCATTGCTTATCTGCAGTCTTTGACTTGAAAACTTGGTTTTAGTGGCATAGAGGAAAGACTTGTATTTGGTCTGCTCTGTTTCTGTCTCTAATTTCATTCTCTGTCTGCTGCTTTTCTGGTAGTATTGGGGAGTTAGAACTGGTGATGTGTAACAATTAACAGCACTGGTGTTTAGGCTTTTTGGAAAATTGTTTTCCAAAAGAGTAAAAATGAGCACAAAGTCCACTTTAGATATCTGAACACCCAAGGCTAGGATCTATTATTACCAAGAGGTGAAAACAGATCATACAGTACAGTAAAATTCTTGGTCGCCTCTTGTTAGTGTGAAGATCAATGGCATTCTGAAATGAGGAGTTTCAGCTTTTTTCTAATGTGTACTTCTTGAAAGTTTTGTTGTGTCATAGGACAATCTACCTGGATGTCAAAACTTGCTGTCTCCCACAGTATAGATTACTGAAAGCAATCAAAACCAATCAAAATATTTTGTCTTTTTTGTGTTTGTTGGTATATTTGTAGTTGGATGTAGTTGGATTTTGTTTGTCAGAGTGGGACAGATATGGCTGAGCATGAACTAGTTAAACAGCATTGTCTTCTTGATTTCTTTCCACAGTTTTAAAACCGTGAAATCATGGCTCATTCAAAGACGAGAGCCAATGATGGAAAAATCACATATCCTCCAGGAGTCAAAGAAATCTCTGATAAAATATCTAAAGAAGAGATGGTGAGAAGGCTAAAGGTTAGTAAACAACTAATTGCTTGCAGATTAAAGCTTCTTGTTAAAAGATGTTCAATAATCCTATTACTATATTTTGTATCTGGAAGGGTTTCTTTTTCGTTTGGGCTTTCCCTTTCCTATGCATTGGAGAAACATGTTTGCTCTAGTGCCTTCTGTTCTACCACTTTCTTGAAATGGCTTGTTCAGAAAAGGTTTAAATGCATTTAAAAATAATGAATAGAAATGAGCTGCATTAATTTAAAATACTGTTTAAATTTTATTTCGGCTACTATGCTAAGTCACTACTTTCACTGTTTTCCAGTATTTTCCTCTCTGAGAGTAGTAGTTTTGGAAATAATTTGGATACCTCTCAATACATTCGTTTTATGCCTTCATGCTCTTTGGTTTGTTTATAAAAAGCTTTATTCTCATTGTTTTAGCCTGTATTATGATGAAGGTACTTTTGTTATACTTTAGTCTATATACTTTGATTATACTTACAGTCTTTGATATATTTCTGCCTTGAATTTCTTGACTGTTTTATTTGGCCTAAGCGTACAGAAAAGTTGGACAGATTGGGAGGCTAATTTTGTTACTACAGTTCTGTATCTACCTGTGTATTCTCACAAAAAGGCAGGCCTGTATTGTGCAGAAGGAATGCCTGCAGCTTGGGCTTGCCCTGTGAAACAGGAGGGAACAGATGTGGGATGGGAACCTTGTTTTCTGACAGACAGAAGAGCTTAATTTCGAGTTTTCTGAACAAGTAGTTTTAAGTCATTTGGAACTATGGGTAAATGAACAAAAACCAATAAAATCCCAAAACACAAGGGTTGCTTTTTGCCTTCCCCCCAGTAACCTGTCTAGGCTTTGGGATTTTTGTTGATGGGCTTCAGTGAGTATATTGCGTTCTATGATGCTGAATGAAAGACAACATTTATAACTTTACATATGAATGATTCCTGTGAGAAGGAATTCTTTGTTAGCACTTGCATATTTTTTTCAGCTTGTGGAAATGCAGCGCCACAGTTCTTATTAATCCTTTTTCTCCTGTAGCTTAATTTCATTTCTGGCCTTGAATGTCTAGTCCCTTCTGTCATCTTGATCTGTCTTGCATAATAAGAGGACCTTGTAAGATGTCTTGTGTTTCTTGTTAGTTTATTCTGGCTGTGTTGTTTATTCATTGGTGCTCAGGCAGGGAAAAAACTGCAGTATTTCTTTTATAAGAGATTGGATGATCCATGCTACACCACAAGTGTACAGATCTTCACTATAAACACAGTTGCAGGTGCTAAAGAACAGTAGTTGATAAATAAGTGAACTATTAGCCTTTTGATTTCTCTTGCCAAATTCATGCAGTTATTGCCAAATTCATGCAGTTATTAGGAAAAAGCACTTTTCTGTGCACAAGCAGACGTTCTGCTGTTTGTTGATAATGATATATTAATATAAATGCAAATTATTGAGAAATCTGAGAATAAAATGGAAAATATTCAGAGTGAATTTCTGTATTAGTATAACTTACGTTGGACATTTGATGCATTTTGAATTGATGCCCTCTTGTAGTTTATAATAGATTTGGAAATGAGATAGAAGCTAATTTGTAACAGTTGTGAAGTAGCACTGAGGAGAGAAAGAAGGTAACTTAGATAAACTCCAAGATAAACTTTTGGAAATGATGAATAGTGTGAGAAGAGCATTTTTCCACAGTTTCATTTGTTACACGAGAACCAAGTCATCATCTAATGAAATATTAATTTTAGACAAGCAGTCTAATATACACTTTTATGTCAGTTTTATACAAGTAAATTCCAAAGCTTGTTTCTGTGGAATGATGTAGTAAAAATTGAATGGGTTAAGAAATATGGGCCACATCTGGAAAATGAAGCTCCAGGAGTAAATTGTGGTGATCTGGGCATGATTTCATGCTCTGGAGTCCTCTAACTTACTGCTTTGCAGCAATCTGGAAAACTATGATAGGACAACTAGCTTGTTTTCCTTTGTTTTTCCTTAAACACTGTGATGGATTGCTCTGCAGACAGGATGGCTGATCTTTGGTGTCCTGATTTGTACAGATGTCCATGTTATCAAGCAAAAAACATGAAGGGTTCATTTCCAGAGTAGAAAAAACCCATACTTGTTGCAAGAAGTATAAAAAGACTACTTTTCATGGAAATGAAAACAGTTCTGACTTGTAAATTATTTAGTGTGTAAGGGCACCAGTGCACTTCAGGTGGTTAATCTTGTGCCTGACTGGGGAGGACTTTATTTTTCTTGCAATGGAAGTTATGTCTGCATAAGCTGCTGATCTTCTGTGCCTTTTGGATTCTCATATGTTTGAAAACTTCACAGCTTCTGTGATCCTAATTATGCAGAAGTTTGGAATTTTTTTGAGTTGGGCTTGTTGTTCCATGACCAGTTATAGTAAATTTTTTGGAGGGGGAGAAAAACCCAAGCAAACAACAAATGATAGAAAAGTAAAGTAGTTTGCAGTGTTACAGGATTCTAGGACTTTACATTATTATTCTTTGAATAACATCTCTTCTTGCACTGAAGAAATAGATGGGAGTTTTGGCTTTAATTCTCAGGATTATGTAATTAAGTCTATAGTATAATTTTGTTAATGTTACAAGAGCTGAACTCCTTAAGATAATTCTGCCTCTGTGAGTCAGATAAGGAATTACTTTGTTTTGTCACTAAATTTCTCTCCTTCAGAAAGCTTTTCAAGTGTGAGAATTCTCACCAGCTAACAGTTACTAAATATAGCTTTTCCTGCTTTTGTTTTATTCAGCACGTTAAATATTTGGTGTCCCAGACTCTTTTTTTTCTTCCATAACTTCAATAACTGGATCCTAATAATCCTAGTGGTCATTTTAGTCTTGTTGGACAACATCCTTGCCACTGAGCTGCCTGGATTTATATATCTGCATTTGCTGAAAGTGTGGGCTCTGCTCCTGGATAGCACAGGGAATAGAATTTTCCTCAGAGCAGTAATAGGCAAAAACCTGAAAGAGAATAGGAGGAAAAAAAAATGTCACTGAATAGTTGAGAGAGAAACAAACATTTTTAATAAAGTTTTGCCGTTTTCTTAATTTTTAAGTGAATGGCTGTAAGAGTGAATGCTGTTGCACTTCTTCAATTGTCAAACTCGATTATATGGTTTCTCAAAAATATTTGGGAAGTCTACAACTGGGCTTTCAGTATTTCTGCTGAGTCTGTGTGTTGGGACAGTTGATATAGGACTTGGCCAGGTCTTTCCTGTGCCCTGAAAAATGAAAACACTGTGGTTGCTCAAGTAAGTACTACTGCACAGCTAATAATGCTTCTGACAGAAGTTGCAGAAGACCAGAAAAGTAACTTATAGTAAGGATTCTGTAAGACAAAATATTTCATTTTATGTACTAATGTGTGTCTGTCTATTTAGATGGTTGTGAAAACTTTCATGGATATGGACCAGGACTCTGAAGAAGAAAAAGAGCTGTACCTCAATCTTGCTTTACATCTTGCTTCAGATTTTTTCCTCAAACATCCTGATAAGGATGTACGTTTGTTGGTAGCATGTTGTCTTGCTGATATTTTCAGAATTTATGCCCCTGAAGCTCCATACACTTCACCGGATAAACTGAAGGTAAATGAAATTAATCTCTTGTTCCATAGCAGGTTTTTACACTCAGTGATTAATGTAATTGGTCATGATTGCTTTTTCCCTCCTTTTATTTCTGGTTCAGCCTAAACAGGTCAAAGTTTTCACTTGACTTTGGGATGTGATTGGTCAAGTCAATTGTCCATGACATAAAGGGCTATGCAGTACATATTCCAATAACTTGCAGAGTTTTGGATTTGTATTGAAAATAATTATTTTATTGAACTGTTTTTGGGATTTGTAGGTTAGTTTACCTTAGAAATATTGCTCATATGTATAGCTTTTATCAAAATCTCTTGCAAGATAGCTAATACCTTCACTTGGGAAAATACCCCTGCATCTCAAATCAAACTACCAAGAGGCGGGTACTTGTATATTTATAGATAAAGGTTCTGTTGGAACAAAGATCAAGTACTTTTGTACAGAGTTAAGTGATATTTGATCTGACTTGGAAAATTCCGCAATTACAAACATCACTGATCCCACTAGATGGAGATGGTTGATAGAGAAATGTCAGGTTTGAAAAGGAAGTACAGATCTGACTGATTTGTTCCAGAAAGAAATAAATTTTATATTATTTTGTGGGTTATTTTACTTTTTAAAGTAGAAATCTAACTTATTTCCCGACTCTCAAAATCAAACTGTTTTCCTTGCACAGTCAGAATCTAGAGTGATGAACAGAGTTTTGGGGGAAATCTACAAAAAATCAGGTGAAAGTAACACTCAAAAGTGCATGATTTTTGTCTCCCTGATTTAGAAATGTGTGTGGTCTTTTTTGTTTAGTTTGATTTGGTCTTTGTTTATTCCGCAGTAGGATAAAAAGATGGTTGTGGTGGATGGTCTATCTATTATCACTTAAGAGGAAATCACTCAATTTCTCATCTAGTGGTTGCGCCAGCAGTGCTTCCTAATTAAGGAAACAGTGCAATTTCAACTGCTGTAGTACATCTTTTGTTAACAGACATACTGGAGAGATATCTAGGGATTTTTCTTAGTTCTGTTTTCTTAATTCTGAATTAGTGTGTAATCCAAGGTACAACATCTGCTTCCTGTACTTATTGATTGCACCATCTTCAACTGGAGATAAATACTAGCTTTCTCTACCGTGCTATATTTAAGTCTGGTTTTCAGGTGTCCTGATTTCTATTTCAGTTTTTAGTGTGTTTTCATTTGCTTGTTAGGCTTAGAGCTTTAATTTCTCTTTCTGAGTTGGGCTAACTAAGTTCCTCCTTAGAGTATTTGATCTACCAAATGCTACTAAGCTTCAGATTTCGTAGTGTACAATATTGGAAGGTTTACAGTACTGATCTCATGTCTGAAGTATCAGAATACTACAACCACTGCTTGGATAGAACTTGGAATGGATGAGGGACTTCCACTGCCAGCATTGATTTCTGTAATCTGTGTGGATTTCAGAATGCAGTTTCTTGATGCAGTTTTCTAAACACATTTTGAGAAATAAAGAAAAGCCAAACAATAGGGACCTTTGCCTAGGGCTGCTGGGGTAGGTTTTTTGCAAACCTGTTTCTTCTGAAATCAGCTTTTGTGGTTGCAGGACAAGCTCTGATAGAAATGTCGAAGAGTTTCCTCCACTTTATGACAGAGGTAAGAGGAAGAATGCTTCCTCTTGGGTTATGTCTTGGCACTATTTTTACCCAGTATTTAATATTAAATCCATACTGCAGCTGAGTCTAATCTTGTATGTTTAACACCAAAGTTAAAAATGGCAAAGTTGAGAGCTGAAAAGGCTTAATTTCTTGAGAGGAAAAGACTTAAATCTTAAGTTTTTGCCCTTGCTTCAGAATCAGTGGAACTCTTTGTACCTTACATATTGTGCAAGTGAGCTGCTGAGGAAAGAGATAACAATCTCAGGTTTTCCTCTTCTATGTGTATCATCAGTGTAAATCTTACATTCCTTGCTGATCATGGAAAGAGTGATAACAGGGATGGAAAATGGCATGAGTAGAATAAAAACAGAGCTGGAGTGGGTTTGCTCTTCTGGGATCTCAAAACTTCTAACTTTGAGCCCTCCTCAGTCCATGTAAAGCCTAGAGCCCAAATCTCATTTTCTGGTGGGAAGATAATCTAATCATTTATGTGTGTCAGCTGAAAATGACTTAAACAGAAGGACTGTCTACCTGTCTCTGCTGAAATGTAGATTTTAAAAAGGGTATATGGTAGCAGAAATTCAGTTATCTGAAGGTGTTCTCTGGTGAGAGCCATGACTTTGGTGATTACTGAAGCCATTATGTAGTTAATTAACATCACTACAGCAATCCACATAAAAATAAATCCCTAAAGTTGAAGTGTGAGCACTTTGGTTTTTGAAATCTGGATTCTAGTGTAGACTTGCTTTGTGCAGTCTCATTTGAAAACCTATTGTCCAGTTGTGAAATTATTGCAATTTTTTGGCTGCAGCCAAAGTTTATTTTAGCCCATGTTTTGAATTTATTGATGTGTATTCAAGTAGTATGTTATGCGTGCTTAAAGAAAGGGAAAATATTTGGTCAAAGTGCATGAGATATTAAAAATTAGTGAGTACTTCTGAGTTTAGTCTGTCTTGCTTTCTTTAAATAGGAATAGGAAAAAATGGTTTAGGAGTAAATGCATACTTTTTTCAAACCATGCTGTTATTTGAAACATTCAGGTGTTGGACTTATTGTACATATATCCTATTCATTAATGTCTGTAGTTATATACAGCACAACGATTAGAACTTTCTTTTGGAAAGTTAGTAGGGTCTTTGAATCACATTCAGTAGATAAGTATTGCATACTGAGCTGTAGGATAAAAACTGAGATACTTGCTTAAGTGAACTGATTGAGATTTACCTCTACAAGTAAAATCTAACAGAAATAATCAACACAGAGCATGGGTTCTAAGATTAGATAGTTTTTATGTTTGGCATTGGTCAGTCTGTCACATGCCCTCTTTCTTCTTCAGCTGATTCTCATTCTTCCCTGAGACTCAGATTAAATGTGTTCTAAACTTTACAGAATCTTCCAGTGTACCTGTTTTCAATTCATTTTGGGTGGGGACTGACGGCCTGCTAGTGTTCAGGCACTAATTTTTAAAGGAGGGATTCTTCAGATGGGCTTTTGCATGGGAACTGAATTCTTCTGAAACATTGAAGACCATTAGATGTGTCCTTTGTGTCTTTTGGTTTAGTTTCAGCTAAAGAGTCTAGATTGTGTGCTTCAAATCCTGTAAAGGATTTGAAGTGTGAACAAGACAGTGATCTTTCTGATCATCCTTAGCTCTTCAAAATCAGTTTCAAACCAAATTAGAATATGAGTGTATCTGTAGCTTGAACAGTGTGCTTGCTGTGCTTTTTTACCAAGAGTTGGTGATGTCACATGTAAGCTAGTTCTTGATTTTACCTAGATCCACAGTAAGTTCTCAGCTTAATGATTAAGGCTGGATTTTGTGCTTATAGTGTTGGAAAAAAAGAAACCATATTTTTGGCTTTTGTCTGTGTATTACTCTTGGGGGACTTAGGGGAAATGGTCATTTTGAAAGTGTTGCAGAAATGCCTTATAGACTATTTCTAGGATTGATTTTCAGGATTAACAGTAAGGCTCTATTCTATTTATTATGGCAACTTTATACCTTTTGGAATTTATTTGATTTACACTTAGGTTGTTAGATGAAACATAGATATAGTTGAGGTTGTGAAGAGTGTTTCTGGTGATACTTATTCCTAAATATTTTGATTTAATATAGTTGTATTAGATTAATGTAGTTGTAGTTGTGAATTCCAACTGTTAATTATCTGAATGTCAAAAAAAATTAAGATGATACCTTCCTGTGTGTTTCTATTTAGTTCATAATTGACTATTTTTTCCTTATAACCTGCTTCAATTTACTGTGTGAGACTTTCTGAAGGATTCTTGTGGTGAGAGTTGATAGAGGAAGCAGGAGGAACTTGGTTTATGAGTTTTTGCAAGAGATGTTATCTGTGTCAGTACCTTGATGACTGAGAAATGCACAAACAATACAGAGTGAACATATAATAACATCTCTTAGGAAAGATGTAGTTGCCTACTGCTATTTTCCCCTTCTTTAGAAACTGATTGTAGTGTGAAGTAAAAATATTAAATTCATTGTCCTGCTGAATAATAATCTCTTGACTTCTGCAGCCAGACAGTGGCAGCTGTGTTTGTCAAGTTGAGTGCTTTTCTTTGGAAATGAAAAACATTTGTTTCCTTAGGAAAAGGTTACTTTCTCAACCCTTTAAAGAAATATGAAGTATTTTAAAATTACTCCTTGACATTTTCCTTGATGTTTTGTAGATGATCTTTTTGATAGTGAAATAATGTCTGTCATTGCTGCATATTTTGTAGTGACTAAATAATACAAGTAACTTTAAAAGGTAATTTTTTTTATATTGAAGATTTAATTGCCGTTGATTGAATAACTAGCACTTTTTTCTTTTCAGGATATATTTATGTTTATAACAAGGCAACTTAAAGGTTTAGAAGATACAAAAAGCCCCCAGTTTAATCGATACTTTTATTTGCTTGAGGTAAGCTTCATAACTTATTTCATGATAATTGTTAAACATAACACAAGATTAAATTGAAAGATTAACTACTCCTTTTATTTTTTCCTGTTCCAACACAGAACATTGCTTGGGTCAAGTCTTATAACATATGCTTTGAATTAGAAGACAGCAATGAGATTTTTACACAACTGTATAGAACACTGTTTTCAGTAATAAAGTAAGTATTTCCTCCCCAGATTTCACTGTATATTATTGCACGATTGAGGTCAGCGAGTTCTAACTTGTAGCATTACTGAGTTTTGTAGTTTAGTTTAACTAAAGGTAGCAGAACTGTCAGTTTTTTCTCTTTTAATGAAACAAGACATGCTGCTCATCATCTTTTTTTCCTGAGAAACTTAGCTTTAGTTGTCATTTACTGCATTTATTTTATTCTGTTCTTGAAATTGGATGGTGTAATATTCAATTCTAAGGAATTTGGAGGGTTATTGCTGTGAAAACGTGAGTCAGAAAGTAGCAGACACTGGAAGGTACTGCTAGAGGTAGTCTAGTCTTTTCCTGTAGCTCAAACCAGGTCATCTTGAGCAGATTGCCCAGAGCTGTAGCCTGTTAGGTTTTGGCCATCTCCAAGGATGGAAAAGCTTTGCTATCTTTGGGAAACCTTCTAGTGCTCAATCACCCTTTTATTTAAAAAGTTTCTTATGTCTGAGTGGTATGTCTTGTATTTCACCCTGTGCCTACTGCCTTTGGTTCTGTGACTGGACACCACTGAGCGTGTGGTGTGAAGACAGTCTTGCCCTGTCTCCTCAACTCCCAACATCAGGTATTTACACTTATCACTAAGGTCTTTCCTAAGCTATCTCTTCTCAAGGCTAAGAGAAAGATGTCAGCTCTCTCAGCCCCTCCTTCCATAAGAACAGCTCCAGGCCCTTAATCATCTTCATGAACCTTTGCTGGACTGAGTTCACGATGTGTGTGTCCCTTTTGTGCTGGGAAGCCCAGAACTGGACATGGTGTTCCAGAGGAAGTCTCCCCAGTGCTAGGCAGAGCAGAGGGATACTCTAATACACTGTCTTTTCATGGTAGGGACAGATAGTCTTACTGCAGGAGTGAATGAGAAGAGCATGAAATTTAAGAATGACAGCAATATCGAAGTATTTTGATTTTTAAGAAAACTTGTGATTTGCTGATTTTATTCCATGTTGTTTGCCATCACCACAGGGAGTACTCTGAACAGAAGTTGTACTTTATATGGGTATTACACTAAGAATTCTTGTTTTTAATTTCAGCAACGGTCATAACCAAAAAGTACACATGCACATGGTTGATCTAATGAGCTCTATCATTTGTGAGGGAGATACTGTGTCACAGGAGCTTTTGGATACAGTGTTAGTTAATCTAGTGCCAGCACATAAGGTAAGACTTAGTGGCTTATGTTTTGTTTTCTATTGATTTTTTTTGAAATCGTGATTTCTTGGATGTATGTATGCAGATTTAATTGAGAGAATGGCTGTAGCAAATGTCTTTGTATGCTCTGGTTTTTTTTTAGTGAACAAGTAATTTTAATAGAAAATTAAAATTACTTGTCAACTTTCATTGCTGTAATATACTTTCCATAAGCAAAGTGTCAGTGGTCACAGTAATCTAAAAGGTTAAATGTTATACAAATTTAAACACTTTTCTTATGTCCCATCAATGCCAATAGAAGGGAATAGAGAAGTTACATATATCCTTTGGAAAGTTTTAAATTAATGTAATGCTGTATCAACAGTTCAAACTAAGGTGTTGCCCTGAGTGGGAGGGAAAAAGTTGTTAGGACTGTTAATTTGTAATTGGCTCTGTTGTGTTTCAGAAGTGTTGGCTTGGTGTTATTGTTATGTTTCTGATACAGCCATAGAATCAAAACTGTATGCCGAAATGGTGGTTCAGGAAGAGCCCAAGGAATGGCTATCTTACCATAACGAATTATGTCATGTTTTAAAAAAAAAATGAGCTAAAGGAAAAACTTCAGAACTGTGCATGTGTTGTGGTATTTAAACGTTTAAAAAGCATGGAAGTCTGACTGCTTAGCTCAGGAATTTAACTTTGTCTTACTGAAATCTCATGGGCTACTCACTTGTAAGTTGTGCATGACAAAAAAAGACTGTGGGGAATTATCTAGGGAATGTAACTATATTTTGGACACTTCTAATAGCTTTTTTCTTTCCTCAAAATATATTCAAGATGGTGCTAAATGCTGACGTTTCTAAAAAGTGTAAGGTTAAGTGGTTATTAACAGAGAGATGCTTTGGAATGCCTACTAGTGTGTCTGTACCACTAGCCATCAATTTCAGTAAATAACTAGCACATAAATTATTTTCTATTGACAGGGAAAGACTAAATGCTTAGTATAGGTCAGTCATTTTTTATCCACCACTGGAAATGTTTTAGCTGTGTCCTTCAAGGAGTTTAATACTTGTGTGCCAGGACTAGACTGAAATTTATGTGGCTGAAGTCCAGATTTATGAAGTAAAGCTTTGGAATACAAAATACAAAAGCAAGAATATGCAAAATACTTCAGTCTGTGTTCTCAGTTATTAAGAATCTATTGTTCATTGTGTCATCTGTGTTCAAATTGATTTGACTGTACAATTTTTGTTTCATGTTTAATAAACTGACTTTGAGTTGAAGAATTTGTATCCTGTTAGGATGTCTGTAGCACTAAAACAATTCTGTTTCATAGTGGATTTTAAATTACTGACTGAATATTTTAATAAGGGAAATATATTTGGGGGTTTGCATTTTCTGCTGCTTTTCTTTTAAATGAAGTCTCTCTGTGGGTAGGATGCTTATTTATAGCCTGCTTTCTAACAAATAGATACATAATGTCAGATGGTATTCTGAGTATGTTTACCTCTATTTTTTTTCCACACTAATGGAATGGAACTTCTAATATTCTTCTGTTGCATCTCAAAGTCTTCACATGGTGAATTTTTATTTAAAATTGTTTAAAATTTGGGTCCTCTAACTACTTTCTGTGGCTACTGATGTCAAGTTGGAAAAGTGTAATAAATTCAGAGTTGAGAATTTTTCCACTCTTCCACTGAGCACAAAACTAGAAGGAGATAAAGGATAAGGCCCGTCATAAAAAAAACCCTGTGTCTTGGCTGACCTCACTGTTCAGGTGTGTAGGCTGTGGAAAAAGGAAATTGAATGATCAGACTGGTCACCAAAAATGGCATAAAGGCAGACATTGGTGTAATGGTCTGTAGCGAATCCCCAGATTTCCTAGGTACCAAAAAATATCTTTGATAGAGTGGAAGGAATGTAGATCTGCTACTAGCTCAGTTTGAAGATAATCAGATTGAGAGATTGTTGAAGATAAGACAGTTATATCTGTAGAAAGTGACACAGGCAAGTAGTATATTTTTAATATGCCCCAAAGGAAGGTTGTGTATGAGAGGGAATTTTTTAGTGGCCTTGTGAACTGAATGGCTGCATTGTAGAAAAGAGTTGTATTGGTAAAACAAGACTGAGCTCCTCAAATCTCAGTCTGTATAATTTATCTAACCTGTGGTCTGTAAGTACGTGTTGGGAACAGAGCGTTCATCCAGTGACTGAAATTCAATATTAGACAGGTTTAGGCAAAAATTACATTAATATTTTTAGGAGATGTAGTAATTAGTTGAGCAGTTTACAAAAGGTTAATTCAATACTGTTACCCCTTAAACCAAGACAATATTTTTCCAAAGGTGAAAAATAGATTTGGTCCGTAGTCCTGAGTGGTAAGTGTAAAAAGCAATGGTGTTCACAGGATGGCTGCAAAAACTCAGGCATAAAGAACATATACTGGGCACATGATATATTAGCAAATGTCTGTATATCATAATTAGTAGCCACTGAAGAGTGACAACTCTGAACTATTCTAGCTCCCTTGAGTTTGTCATCCATCTCACTTGGTCAGGATAAAAGCCATACCAATGTAAACCTGAACGAAAGCAGCTGACACCAATATCAGAAAAGAGGCACGCTGGAGTGTGCACAGGCTTGCTTGACTAGTACAGCTGTCAGATAAGGCAATAAAATGGCAAACTTAACTTGTCTGACCATGTGCTTTACTCTTAATTTTGATGCTGAATTATTTTTTCCCTTTTGTAGTTTTTCTTCTATCAACTCAACTGAAGTTCTTTTGATAGGATTGTATTAAGAGGGAATGAATTTAAGTGACCTAAACCCAGATCAGACCTAGAAGCAAGGGAAGAGGTAGTTAGTATGAAAAGGCAAGAAAAATTAATAGTTTTCCTTTCTCCTTTAATGATCTTTTTGTATTACAATGCTTTTATGGCAGACCTGAAAACAATTCTGTGTTTGTGCAGTGTGTTAGAAGGGAAATTGTACTTGATTTCCTTGGGTGTTTGCCAGTGTTCCATTTTCAGCCTCAGGACTGCTACAGGGAGTCCCACATTGTACATCCCATGTGCTTTACGTGCCTATGTTTTAGAGAAAGTGATATTGACAATTAAATTCTTAACTGTCTCTACTAGCAATTTGCTTAATATTTAGTGTTATCTGTCTTGGCAACACCTCAGCTGAGCTTTTTCTTTGTCAGCCATCCTTCATCTGTTTACCTTCCTGAGGAGAACAAGAGAATCTCTTGAAACTGTTCTATCAGGTGCTCTTGGATATTAATTTGGCTGCTGTGACATTGATAAAAACACTGAATAAAACTGAAGATGCTTTTCAAATTCCAAGAAAATAATATGTGAAAAATATACTTTTCAGGAGTATTTGCACTAGATACAGACTTAACATTTGGTTTTCCTCCCAGAGCTACAAAATAAAGGCTAGATTGATACTAGCTTAGTCATCTCCTGCAAATAAAAATCAAGGGACTTGCCTTTTTCTTCTTTTTCTTTTAAGGGAGGTGTAAACATTATTTCACTTTCATATTTTTTTGATCTGTATTAAATTGGTTATTGAGTGGTAACTGGAAAAAAGTTATTGAGGAGAAGTCAAGTGCGTATGAAGTTCCATCACTTCTGACCCCATTGTACAAGAACAAATAGTTTCGGCTCTGTGGCATACTCTGCTGGCGAATATTGTCTGTATAAGCACAAAAATGTGTGTGCCATACTGTCAGAGATGTTGCCACTGCTTCTTCTGTCAAAAAATAGAAGTTTGTCATTCTAGAGAAAAGCAGGTATGAAAAATGAGTTGGCAAAACTGTTAATGTGTTCCCTATATATAAAAAGCTTGAAATACCAGCAAGAAATGCCTAAAAATCGTGGTAGAAATTGAGACAAAGGAGAGAACTTGTGGTTGACCAAGAGAGCTTCTATTCAGATATTATTGCTGGAGGTCTCCCAAGGTTTTAAAAAAATCTGAATGTTCTCCACTGTTAATTAACATTCTTTTCTGAAACAAAACTAGAAGATTTTGGGGGAAAAAGTCTGGTTCAGATGTTAAATGTAACCTCAGTTTTCTTGCAGCAGATTTGTGTTCTGCCTTCTCAGGGGTGGTTCTTTTGTTTCTGCTTATTAATCAATATTTTGGTTTTTTTCCCTTCAAGATGTAGTAATTGCTAATGATTATTTTAAACAATGTTGCCAGCTGATGGCTTTCTTCCTACCCTGCTCAGGACTCCAAAAACCTTAGGCCTACTGGATGCTTATATGCTTGTTAAAGACATCCTGATTAAGATAATTGTCCCCATCATGAGGGCTTTCTTACATCATTAAAAGATCTTGAAATACACATCAATTTTCTTTCCTAACATATGGAAAGATTGTACAGATAATAATGGTAGAAGAGCTTATCTAAAAACAGAGAAGAAATTTGTCAAATTAGATGTTATCCTTTTAAAATTTCTTCTTCAGGAGAAGGAAGTTTAGGATATTTTTGTGATTGTTGAATTAGTCAGAAGGTTTGGTTCTGTAAAAGATCTTTGAGCCTACTTGGTAAAGGCTGGTCTGCTCTTGTTTTCATTTCACCTAAGGCAGTGCCACTTCTCCTTGTTTCTCCTTTTTTCCTGAAACTGGAAAATGAGGAGAAGACTCGTGTTCTTTTAAGACTTCATTGATACTGTTATTTTCAGAAAGTGGGGCCTCTGGACATTTGAGGGTCATGACTATTGGCACTATTAAATCAAGTGCAAGTACATAAGGCATGAAAACATAGCTAACTTTCCTCAGCCACTTGTGCTCTAGACTATTTTTCCTCTTTAGAGCTTTTTTTTAGATAGATATTACACTTCCTTCTTATGCAGGGTTGCAAATAGCCACTTCTAGCATTTATCTTGGGAAGCATTAAGCTTTGAAGTGAACTGCAGTGCAAAAGATACAAGCTGAAACTGTAATTAATGTGAATCAGAACAGTTCTGCCTGTTGGAACTCTCCCGTGCTAGGTGTGCTCTTTAGACTTGTTTTATACTAAATGAAATCTTGCTCACGATCCAGAGTTCCCTCTTCTCCAGGTGAAAATGGTTTTCTTTGTGTTGCTGGAGGTGAACTGTGAAGTCAAAAAGGATCAGAACAAGAATTGCAAGTGGCATACATTACTTGTTATAGTTATTTGTGCCTTTTATCTGCTGAACCATTATGATTTTGAATAACAAAAAACAAATTACTCTTTTTTTTTTTTTGTGACCATAAAGAGCGATCCATCATGCAGTGTTTTTTCTGGGACATGGAACAACTGTACAGTTTTTTAATAAGGTGAAAGTGTTTTATAGATTAAAGTATTTTTCCAGAATTGGAATTTTTAGTCAGCTTCTCTATTGGCTTTGAGTAAAACAGACACTTCAGGCGTGAGTCTTTGTAACATTTCAAGTTCACCTGACTTAATTCTATCAGTAGACAAGTCAAAGACTTTTTTGTTTTATATTATCAGAAAATGTTAATCTGTTCCCACTGGTGTTTAGAAGCCTATTGTTCTATAGGTTTTTTTTTAATTTCAGACAGTACTCTCCATATCTTTGCAAATCCTCTCTTTCATTCAGCATATCTAAGGAAAGAAATACCCTAGGTTGTGACAAGACACCTTGTGTTTGCTTTTTATTGTGCTACAGGAAGTTCTCTTCCTTTTATGGTGAGAAATATTTTTAAAAAGCAGCCACATACTGCCCCTTTTTTACTGTCCAATTATAAACTGAGTATATTGGGTTTTTTTAAGTTGCAAAGACTAATAAAAATTGTAGAAACTATATTTTTGTAGAGTTTTTTTAGCTATTAAAATACTACATATCCTTGTGTATTGAAGACTTCATTCTTCTGTGTGTTAATCAACTGCAGTGAGTGTCACAAGGGCTGAGTTGCATTTTCTTCTGAAAATTTTTGAAAAATAATTGTGATATAGAAATTAAAGAAAAGATGTAACAACTAGCACGTGGAGAATGTGTGCAGGGAAAGGGAGAAAACAATGATAGAGCAAGTAACCCATTTAGACAAATGGAAGGATAGGAATGTTGAAGATGGGTTATGTTTTCAAATTTTTTTTTATTAGTTTAGTTTTTATTTTCCCATAAACTGCAATTCTAGGGGTTTTTTTCTTTGCTGTCTCAGGCAGCAGAGTATCTTTGCATAGTGTGATGGAGAGGCTCTGGGGGTGATTCACAGGTGGCTGTGTAATGCAAGGGCAGAATTGCATTTTCTGTGCTCCTGCTCAGTCTCCCTTCTGTGGTGACTCTAAATGCCTTTGTGTTGCTTTGTATCACTTTACTGGTTTTTGGGGAAACTGATAAGGAGGAGCAGTAAAATTGAAGCATCAGTTTTAGATGTGCAACTGAAAAGTAAGTCCTCATCTGCCTGGAGTTTTTAAAAATTTTTTTCAGTAATGTCAGTGAACACTACAAAGCTTAGTTTGGAATAGCTTTGTTTTTACTGTATTATTTTTATTACTGAAAATATAAAAAAGAACAGGTTATATCTTTGATGCATTTACCAGTACATGATGGCTTTAAATTCTTGGGTTTGTTTTTGGATGAGTGCATGTGCTTATAACTCTTCTGTGGTTTTTTTTGTTTGTTTGTTTGTTTGTTTGTTTCTTTTCCCCTCAGAATTTAAACAAGCAAGCCTATGATTTGGCAAAGGCTTTACTAAAGAGGACAGCGCAAGCAATTGAACCATACATTACTAATGTAAGTGAGGACTGCAAACAAATGTTGAAATCAACACTTTTTGTAACTGAGCTGTGTTATAAAAATAATGAATTGCATGAAAAAATGGAAAGGGCTGAACAAGAACTTTTTACAGGTTGTCATTTTTCTTTAAGAGAGTGATTATATTAATGAAGCACTGCATAACCTATGCTTTTGAGTCTAATTCTTTACCATATAGAAACTATTAAGTATTAATACTTGAGATTTTGGAAATGCAATGGATAATTTACTTCCTACTGTCTTGGAAGACCTTGTAATTCAATCCTTAGAGTGACTGGAATACCAAGTGTGTTTATATATATTGTTCTGATAAAAACACATAAGTACATTGTAAGCAAAATTTGTCTTTTAGCAAGGAGATAAGACAATTTAGAGTCAAGAGAATTGAAGACAGAGCAGAATTTTAGTGCTGTTATCACAGCAGTAAAAGAGGAAGCAGTCTAAGAACAGATAGTAAAGAAGAAAACTGTGAGTGAATTGAGGATAGTAGCAGAGTTGAATGTAGACATCATGGTCACTGTAATAGAAGATGTATGAGGGGAAGTGAAGATCAGAGAGTAGCATGCTCTAACTTGGGCTGCACAATAGAAGAAAGAGCAACTCTCTTATTTTTTAAGCAGTTGAGGATTTAGCAGGTCTTACTGCATGTATCCAAAACCTCAGGATCTTAAAAACACTGAAAAACCTTCAATGCTTTCTGTTACTTTCAGACTTGTAACACTTAGAAAGTTCCTAAGATTTTTAAAAATCCTCAATAAAAATTCTTACTTCAAACGTACTCTTTGGGAAGGTGTTGGTGTATGGGAATGTGTTTTTAATTTTGTTCATCTGTGAGGTTAGATTGCAAACTGGGTGCAGTTTTCTGAGCTTTCAGGAAGTCTGTACAATAAGAATCTTCCTTCATAGGAAGAATGCACATGGAGTCTTCTTTTCTTTGTTTCTCACCAAAGAGGTATTTTTCAAAGTGGTTTTGAAAATTTTCTTTCTTGAGATAGATTAAAAACACAGTATCAGTTAGTTTCCTAACCAGGGTTATATACATTCAGGCAACTCTGTATCCTGAAAAGCAAAACATTCTTCAAGACAGTCTTTAACTTGCAGTAAAATGCACTGTAACATATATTCCTCTTTAGTTTCCTCTTACCCATCAGAGAGGATGTAGTTGAAAATAGTGTGGAAATATTTTCTTTAATGGGAAGTATGAAGTTTCCCTCAAGTATGTCAAGTTTACCAAGAAGGAATTTTTGCTTTACAGTTGCATTATGCTGCTTGGAAATACAAATTCTGGAATAATCAGTTATCGACTCCTATGGTTTTACTTTCAACTCCTTAATCTGTCAGCTGTGTGCTGTAGTAATTAGCCAGTTGTTTCAGTCTTGCTTTAAATGTTAGAATACTTTTGAAATGTTAGTTTTCAATAGTGGAATAACTCTGAATATAGTCCTACTATAAAAAGATATGATGCACTGAAATTCCTTTAAAGTTGTGTTTCCTAAATTATTTTTAGGCCTGCTGGGGAAAACATCGTGTTTAATGTGTTTTCATTTATGTATAATACTTGATATGAGACAATGATATTTTAAGACTTCTGCTATGGAGTTCTGATCTGTGTGTGCCACATTCCAGCCTTTTTCTTTTAAGAGTGAAATTAGTGTTGTAAGATTAAAAGTGACTTAATGTTTTAGGATTTAGCATAGGATTTACAAGAGTGCATGTATACTCTCATTCTTAATGTGTAATCTGTTTTGTTTCCCAGTTCTTCAATCAAGTCCTCATGCTTGGTAAAACATCAATTAGTGACCTGTCAGAGCATGTATTTGATTTGATTCTGGAGTTATACAATATTGACAGTCACCTCTTGCTTTCTGTACTACCACAGCTCGAATTCAAACTTAAGGTAAACACTTCTACCCTTTCTATATATTCGAAACATGTATGAAACATGTATGCTTTGACAATTATTGTTTTGGTTTTTTTTCTTAACTGACAAGTTCTTCAAATTATTTGGTAAATTAATAGCTATATGTAAAAATTACCTTCTCTGCATTGTTTCAAGTAAAACC
Organism: Onychostruthus taczanowskii; assembly: GCF_017590055.1. NCBI lineage: Eukaryota > Metazoa > Chordata > Aves > Passeriformes > Passeridae > Onychostruthus > Onychostruthus taczanowskii. Next base: position 1,810,846 of record NW_024502569.1, on the reverse strand, counting down.
CATACAACTCCTCAAAAATGTAATTTAAGTTCCAGTGTATTAACCTACAGTACGTGTGTCTATGTATTTGGGATTTGGTTGGTAGATGATTTTGGCTTGTATATTTCAAGCGATAACTCCATTTTTTGGGTGACTTGAGGGCTTGACCTGTTTTATTTCTGGGTTTACTTATTATTTAATGTGAACGACCTCATATTTTGAATATATGCACTAATAATTTTGTCCCAATTATAGTTCTGTAACAGATGTAAGCAGACGACTGGAATGCATCAATATGTCCTGTAGCAATTGCTGCAATGACATGATTTTTCAGGATTGTTTCATATGTCTGGAGGATAGCTGGTGCTAGCTCTCTATTTTAATGGGTATTTTTCTTTTTGACTTCCTTTGCAAAATGTCTCCATCACTTAGACAAATGCGATATAACAGTTGGTTCTCCCTTTATTCTGCACTACTTTTATTCTACCTGTCATTCCACGGGGTTTCTGTGAGGACTAATTAGGTTAGTATTACTCTGTTTGTATGTGGTCTGATACTAAGCTTGAGGGCTGATGTGCAATGGGCCTCTTGTAAGTTTGAATGTATTTTTATTACAGAGGGCAGATTTTAGGTTTGTAGCACCTTTGGCCTCATCTTATGGTAATATGTATTATCACAGTGGCTTGTTCATGTCTATTGCTTTTCCCTAATGTTGCTAGGCAGGCACGCTACACTTGCTGGATGAGGAGTTTTTTTAATGCCTTTATCATTCTGTTGACATTTCCAAGAGAAGTAGGGTTCAATTTACTACTTGCTGCCTGTGTCTTCAAGTAGACCTTTTTTCAACCTTTAATTCCTGTTCCTACAGATGGCAAACAATTATCGTTCTCACTCCAATAAAAATAGTACTTCTGCAGCTGAAGGTGTTATTCAGGATATTTGATCTTAGCTGCTGCCATAATGGTATATAATTGCAGTACCTTTCCCATCTCTAAGTCCACTAAAATCTGCAGGTTCTTCAATTCTTCATCCTACTCCTTCATTGACTCATATTTCATGATTTTGAATACTGATGTAATTTTTTAATCTTATTTTATTGGAATCAGTCTAGTAGCCAATGTCAGCTTTTTGTTTGTTTGTTTTGTTTTGTTCCCTCTTTACCCAGGCCGGAAAAAATTCTGGTCTCTTTCTTCAGCTAGCTGATTTCAGCCCTAAGCATTTCCATGTTTTCTTTGTACTTCTTAATTCACAACACATTTTTTCATGTTTGAGTTTCTGTTCTTTGTTTAGTGTGCTCTTTTCAGATGATGTACATGTATTTTGTTGTTTTCTGTCTCCTTCATCCTTAGTGTAGTTTTCTCACTGTGGGTCTGAACCCTTAAAGGGTAAGTGGTAGGTGTGATGTTTGCAAGATTGGGTTTAACAATGTTTCCAGGAGATATGTAGGTTTTGGTAGCTACATTCTTACCACTCTTATTCCTTGTTTTCTTCTTGAACTTAATATAGTTTGTAGCTATTCCAAAAGCATTGTAATCATTTGTTACTCCTTGTGTTTTGATACTTTAGGTTATAAGAAAAAATAATATATGCCTTTTTTTTTCCCATTGGCTGTCAAATGAACCATCTTTCAGAGAAGAAGAAAAAGCACCTCTATTTGGAATAGGATATACCTGGTTTAAGTTTCAAGGTGCTGGAACTGGTTTCCCAGAAAACTTGTGGGTGCCTCACCTCTGGAAGTGTTTAAGGCAATGTTGGATGGGGCTTTGAGCAGCCTTGTCTAGCAGAAGGTGTTCCTGCCCACAGCAGGGCGGCTGAAGGATGTCCTTAAAAGTCGCTTCTAACCCAAATAGTTTTATGGCTCTAAATGAGTTGAGGGGTCTTGAAGATCCTTCTGTGGTGAGAAGAGTATTTTCAAGATAAGTGCTCTAAAATATTAATGAAATATAGTCAACCTGTGTTTTTTCTGAGATCAGCACAAGTTCATTCTACATGCAAACCTGCCAGTGATGATTAAATATTTTCCACTGAGACAATAGCTTTAGCTTTATTCTGAACAGCAGCAGCTAGTGTCAACATTTTTTAAAATTCAGTTCCAGGTAAATAGCTCATTAGTGTGTTGAGAGTAAAGTATGATTTTGATGAAACTTAGAGTGATTACGGCTGAAGACAGCCAATTTTGTATTGCTTTGAATGAAAAGAAACTAGACAGCAGTAACTCTGTTAAGCTTGATGAAGCCTTGGTTTAGGTGGCTGGTAAAGGAAAAAACATGCATGACAGTCCATACTGAAAACTGGGAGAGGGGAGTTATTTTCTTCAATAAAGGTAAATTAAAATTAATGATACAATAAGAACTTCAGTGTGTCCTGCATATCATTCAGAGCTTGACACAGTGATTTTGTTTTTTCTGGATTTGGCAGATAGTACCGTGTGTCTATGTGCTGAGTTAAGGAGCCTTGTCCTTCTGAGCTCACTTATCATGGACTACTAGGTATTTAAATAAAATTTTGTACAGTATATTTAGATCAAATATGTAGTTTCACTGGAACATCCAGGTTTTGCTCTATGAAATTGTCTGATATGGCTCTTGAATACAGAGTTGTGATAACAGAAGGCAAATACTACAGTAGTGCTTAAGAGGTAGTGGACAGTTAATGTTTTCCAAGATCTCATATTGCTGCTTTTCTGCTTAGGAGATTTGTATTATTCCTTAGCAAATGATCATAGAATCATAGAATACCAGGTTGAAAGGGACCTCAAGGATCATCTGGATAAAATTTTCTTGGCAAAAGCATAGTCTAGACAAAACGGCCCAGCACTCTGTCTAGCTGGATCTTAAAATGTCCTATATCAGGGAGTCTACCATTTCCCTGAGGAGATTATTCCAATGGCTGATTGATCTCATGGTGAAAAACTTTCCTCTTGTGTCTAGTGTTGAAGGAAAGCTGTGATTGTCTGAACAACAGTGTTGTGCAGATGTGCCAGAATGATCTCATCTTGCATGCATTGAACGCATGGAAGGGGACATAGTATCTTTACAAAGACAAATTGAATAATTTTCTCTATTTTTGGAAATATGCATTTCTTTTAAAGAACTAAAAACTAAAACATTTAGTTTTAGTTCAAATTGAATAATTTTCTCTATTTTTGGAAATATGCATTTCTTTTTAGTTGGCTTTAAAAGCAGTAAGTGAAAACAAATTTTGGCCAGATGACGTACACTCATGGCAGACTTACCTGAAGGAAGACATCAAGTGATCTGGCTCACTTGAAAGCTGAGGTGCAAGCTTGGTTTCAGGTGTAAAATTGGCTAGTTCTGCATGAGTTTGTATGGATTCATCCTGGTATCAGCCATGTTGCATATTCTGTACATGAAATGAACTTTCTGTGTAATGTCTTATTTCTTTGCTTCTAAACATTTAGCCTTGACAAAAGGAGGCTCAAGGGAGATCCTATCACTCACTAGAACAACCTGAAAGGAGATTGTAGCAAAGTGGGGGATTTGGTCTCTTTTCCCAGGTAATAAGTGACAAGACCAGAGAAAATGGCCTTGAGTTGCACCATTAGATTTGGAATTAGGAAAAATTTCTTCACTTAAAGACTTAGGGAAGTGGTGGAATCACTATCTCCGGAAGTATTGAGAAGGGAAGTGCATATAATAGTTTCTTTGTAAACATGGTGGTGCTTGATTAACTGTTGGGCTCAAGGATCTTAAAGATTTTGTTTTTCCCACCTTTATGACTCTATGATCCTATGGTTTTCTGGCATGCTTTGAAAATGAAGTGATGATGGTTTTCCCCTAACCACCAGGTGAGTTTTACTGAGCCATCTCCACTGCCTTCCGGTTGATTTGTGGCTTTGATGGGAGTTTGAGGATGTAAACAAAAATCTTTGTGTTTGTGACTCATTACCTGACAGGATCCAAATCTCTTGCTCTCCATCTCCCTGAAAGTTTTTGTGCTCTTTCTGTCAGGGAGCCTTCTTGTTTGTCTTCATGGGTTTAGGGTTGTAGACTGTCTCTTTGAGTGGTGGTAAAATCCTGGGCCTTTCTCACCAGAGACCAAATAAATTTTTGACCATATGTAGAGGGGTTAAAAACTCTTAGTATGAAACTTGTGAGAAAGTTTAGGTGTCTCTAATACTATTGAACCTACTCACTATTTGGGATGTAAGCGATGTGGCCACCTAGTGTTCAAGCACCTTGCCATTTTGGTACAACAGTGAAGACACAGGTAAAGGCTTTCTCCCTGTGCCATTCCTCCTCCCCCCAAGGTGGGCTGAGTAGAGCAGAAGGTTGAAAGGGGGAATGTGCTCAGCAATAAAAGGCCAGGGGAAGAAGGAGGAAGGGATTAATTTGTGTTCATGCTGGTTGTCTTCCCAAGTGAGCCCTATGTGAGACCCTGCTTTCCAGGAACTGCCAGGACATCTCCCTGCCAGTGGCAGGTAGTGAATTAATTCCTCTTTTTGCTCTGCTTGTACACACAGCTTTTTCTTTACCTACTGAACTCTTGTTCTCTTGATGTATGGGCCTTTTAACCTTCCTTCTCTTCCATTCCTCTCTCTGTTGGAGAGAAGGGACTTGGGTGAATGCCTTTTGGCTGGGGTCAACCTACCCTAGCTCTATAGATTTATGTAAAGAAAAAGCTCCTGTGTTCTCAGGTGGCAGAACTCTGTTGTTAAGCTCTGTGAGAACTGTGTGAAATCATGGTTGCATCTTACTAGTAATTTGGTTTTTGCCTGATTATGGAAAGGAGTCTGGGGAATTAACAGAAGAATGAGCACTATATTCATTTAACTTAACCTCTTCTGTGAGGATCAGTAATTTGTGCCTGATCTTGGCATTTTAAGGTGATGTGTTTAGAGATCTAGTACTGACACAGAAGCACTATGGGCTCAGGAAAGAGCTAAGAATGTATTATTGTATAGGTCAGCTTATCAAAGAAACTGAAGGGAAGGAACTTTTTTCAAATTTCATACTTGAATTTTAGAAATTTCTGTTACAGAAAACAAATAACATTTAAATGTTCAAGAGAATGGAAAGCTCATGAATAGACTGTTTTGAAAATAATTGTCATGTGGTTTAGGCTTTTATCTTACTGTTTTACTAAACCAATATGATGTAATGAATAAAATCAATAAAAGCTTGACTTCTTATTTTAGAGCTGCCTTTTTTCCTGGATATGATAATTAAAATTTTCAAAAGTTTCAGGTTATGTGTCCGCTTCTTATTCCCAAATCTCTTCAGGTTCTGAGAGCTGCCTATTCTTTTGGACTCGGTAGTGGGAACAATCTGACTGTCTTCAGCTGCTCTTACTGACAGACTCAAATGTCTGGGCCAAAGAGCAGCTGCTGGGACCATGTATGGTGAACTGAAAATATCCATGTTTGGTGTCAATTTGTATTGACAAGTCATGATGGAACATTATTAGAGTGCTGGATTTACTTAAGAGGTGAAGGGTGTGACTCTTCAAATACAGAGTTTCTCATAGAATGGAGAAAGATTGCATTTTTTCAGAGTTTGATGCCCTTTTTTTTTCACCCTCAGAAAGAGTGGAGATTAAAGTAGAAAAAAGGAGAGAGACTGTAGCAGCAATGTATTCATTCAATAAGAAGTACAGGTTTATTTTTGTTACCCCGTGGAGTGTATGTTACCGTGTTTCAGGGAAGCCAACATCAGGGTAAAAAATTTAGAAGGGACCAAATAATTATGTACCAAGGTCCATAATCACAAGTACTTGTTTTTTCTACAACAGGACTAGAAACATAAGTGGGTTATCTTGTAATTGGATTAGTGGCTGATACAGTGAAAGCTTCTTCTGTGACTAATTAATTAAGGATATTTTAGCGTTTTGTTGTTTTGTGGGTTTGTTTTTTTCTGTTTGGTTGTTGTTTTTTCCCTCTATATTTCTGTCTGTATAATTAAGTTGTTGAATGTTTAGTGTGCTCCCAGCTCTTGCATCAGGCTCCTTCTTCCACATTCTGGAGTGTCTTGCTCTGAGTCTGTGTTGGTTTTCTAAAAAAAAAAAAAATAAGAGATGCTTAATATTTTAATATTTTGTTTGTTTAAGCAAGAATGGATAGGTTGTATGTCATGAAGGCTGGACTAATGTAGGCCAAAAAAAAGAAATTGGAAGTTCTCAACCATGCCCCACAGAATAAGAATTTGTAGTGTAATGGGCTGGAACTCATTAAGAAAAAAATATTGTTTATTGCAGATTAAGAAGAGGTGGTTGTAGAATGCTTTCAGTAACATCAATGCGAATGTTAATTGGAAAAAAATTAGTCAAATGCAAAAAACCATATTAATGGATTTGCTGTTAGTGCTTTGAATACTTAATACTAAAGTGTATTCAAAAGAATTAGTCTTTTGTAAAGTAGTAATATATCACTGTTAAAAACTACTGTGTCCTTCACTTCTCTTGCTCTGTTACTTTAAGGATTTTGCAAATGCTTTTACTGTTCTTAGGGTTCTGAATTAAAAAGACATGCTGGCAAACGTTTCAGCCCTTTTATGGTATTGTGTCAGGAGAAATAGTTTGTCCCTAAAACTGTGGTGTTGTATAAAAGAATTCCGACGGTTATATTGTGCTCTTATTTCTTGTTCATGTTCAAAAGGTGATGCTGAACTAATAGGAATTCAGAGAAAACCCAGTATTTTACACAGTTCTTATCTTTTACCAGAAAAAAAAAAACCTGGGAATAATAAGGGATTAATAACATCTAATTAATATAAATAAATTTTAGCTACAATTTTCAAGGAATTGTTGCAGCCAGTTGAGTTCTCCTTTTTCTTTAACAGTAAAGGAAAAAAATATGATGAACAGTAAGTACGTGCTAATTGCACAAATGTTAACATACATTTCTGAAGTATGTATTAAGGTTCAGGTTCTGTGTGTTTTATTAAAGAATGTAATGCAAAACAATGATAAAACAAGGCCCTCCCCTGTATATTTCCACTATCATTGTTAGTGCTCATTTTCAATATATCTGTTGTACCTCAGCAGTTTTGAATATAGGCTCAAATACAGGACCACATCCTGTGGATCTAAGGTCTTGGATACTTAATCTGATGTTCTCTAGAAACTTGTATTCTGGAAACGGCTATTTTTAACTAATAGTTTTAATTAAGAGATTAAGCACTGTTCTATAGAAGTGTAAACCTTTGTGTGCAGGCAAGCATAGACTGACTTCTGTAAGTTTTGTGTTGCGTCTGAATTTGTACAGGCACGTATCAGGTTTCCTAACAATCAGTGAACTGTAAATAAGTGTTAAAAAGATGTATTTTTCACTAGGCTTCATTCACAACAATATTGTTCTTCATTTTCACAGTCTTTATTATTTTGTCTTCTCAAAAAAATAATGAAGGGTTTTTGCCTTGAGATAGACATTTGTATATAAGAGAAGTCTACTGATCTGTATTGTGATATTTCTAGAAATACGTAAGTGTATTGGTGTAAGAACTGTACAAAACAGAACTCTTTTTTTTTTGGGTTAGTTTTCCTTTTCAATTTAAGAAAAATCTGTTCATTTTCCAGAGCAATGACAATGAAGAACGTCTGCAGGTTGTAAAACTTCTAGCAAAAATGTTTGGGGCAAAGGATTCCGAGCTGGCATCTCAAAACAAACCACTTTGGCAGTGCTACCTGGGGAGGTATATTCTGGTTTAGTTCCCTCTCTAGGGAGGAAGAACATTTAATGAAGTCAAATGCAGTTGGTTCGGGTTTTTTTTTTTTAAAGTGACACAGATAAGCGTGAATTCCCTCCTGCTGCTTTATCTGTGATCTGGCAGATAATGCTACATTTAATGAAGTCAAATGCAGTTGGTTCGGGTTTTTTTTTTAAAGTGACACAGCTAAGCATGAATTCCCTCCTGCTGCTTTATCTGAGATCTGGCAGATAATGCTGAAGAAATTTTACACATATCTTCCACATCTGTCGTTTTGCAGAGTGAACGTTTACAAATTATCTCCTTAAAAGCTTTGTTGCCATTGTCAAGAAAAATGAATATTTTCATTTCTTCACAAGTAAAGCTATTCAGTGGTGGATTAATTTTAAAACAGCATCAAATGACATTTTTAGTGTCAGGTGGTACTAAAACTACTTTTGAGGCTTTTATGTACAGTCTTTGTGTATGAGTTTCATTTTTTTTAATGGTAGGAGTACTTTAAAAGAAGTATGTAGTATTTACGATGCTGCAAGGGTACTTAGCTATTTTTTTTCTTTTTCTTTTTTTTTTTTTTAATATTCTGCCAGTCTGAGATGGAAAATACAGCTGGAGCTTGTAGTCATGAGAAACTCAAGTTTGGCTACTATAAAGAAAATATTTTTGATCTGAGTAAAAGAGGATAAATTCTAAAAGCTATTGCAAATGCTATAGTTTATAGTGCAGCATTTAGTCATCAAAAGCAGAGTCCTCAAAGAAATGCTACTTTTAAGGATAGAAGAAACTTAATTGAAGCAAGGTATTTGGCTTGAAAATATATAACTATTTAAAAGATGAAATGTCATCAAAAAATACCACATCTGATTGGGCCCAAAGGAAAATGCTTCATTGTGTTACAATGTGATTGTGTGCAGTTTGTTCACAGTAACTGTTTTCTGTTAGTTATGAATCACATATATGCATTTGCTACTTCTAAACATTTTCACAAAGTTATGATACCTGTGTTATTGAAGGAAGCATTCATAAAAATCTCTTGATTTTGAAAACATACCTGGCTTTTATTAAAACAGATATTGCTTGAAATCTATTTATTTGATAAATAAATATTTTGACAGCAAATTCTAAAATTACATTTTTAATTTGTTTCATGCCAACGATTTTGAGGATAGCTTGAAAATCCATTTAATTTTGGAAAAGTTGTCTGTAACTAATTGCATCAAGAGTTTTGTTGTAAAATGACTTAGATAAAAATAAAAAATGTGAAAATACTAGGTTTCAAGCATCAAATGGAGTTCGGCCTTCCAAAAGGAAATTCTATGAAATGAATCCATCTCAGAAGAAATTTGTAGTAGACTAAATGTACATTTGTTCGTTGTCTGTCATGCAGTACAAGGAGGGGATGAATGTCACAGTCTTACAAAATTTTGAGTTTTTGATACATAGCTCATGGTTAATTATGTGTAGCATTACAGAAAAGGAACTAAAATATACATATTTCTAATAGTTTTTTGTCTGCCTGGGAATTTTTAATGTGTACCAGGAGAAGATAATCCTTTTCATGTTCAGAACATGAATCAAGAGATGAGCATGAGAATTTTTTTTTAAGCTAAAAACATTCTACTTAATGCTGTGAAATTGGAGATGCTGTATGCATGTAACCATGCATGGGAAGCATAAAAAACATTTTCAGAAGTATTTAATACTGTGTAGAAATTAACAGATTGCTTTGGTAGAAGTGGAATTTTTGTTGTAATGCATTCTTGTTTCTAACTAGGTTTAATGATATCCACGTACCTATTCGCCTTGAGTGTGTCAAATTTGCAAGTCACTGCCTTATGAACCACCCCGATCTGGCCAAGGACTTAACAGGTATCAGTTTCTTTATAACATTAAAATACCATTTTAAGTCTCCTGGAAGAGTCAAAAAGACCAGTTGTAATCCTAAATGATGCTGTCACATATTGTGGAGGACCTAATTGATGGTGGAGTTCTTAAGTCAAAGTCCCTGCCTTCAGTGTTGCTTCTCAGGCTGAGGGGATTGTACATAAAGAATGCCTCCACTAGGGAGATCTCTCTCCCTCTCATACAGTAGCATTCCCATTGCATTCCCAACTGCTGCTGAAATTGAGTGCCATGGGATCAGATGAAGATAGCCTGCCTAACCTAAAGGTCTTGGTGTTTATTAATTAGGGTGCATAGGGGAGACTTAAGTTCCACAAAACTGAAATGTTGAAGTCTTACACAGCCACTGTCTAAAACATAACAGTTGTCATAACTGACCACAGCTTCACAGTTCCACCTCCTTCAGATCAAACACAGCCTGAAATTCAGGAGCTCTGTAGGAAGAAGGCTACTGGCATCAATGGAAGCATTTAGTATTTGGTGCTCCCCATGTCTTAATAAAAAAAACGTGTAATTAATGAGAATTTGTTGGTTTGCTTTGTAGACTGTATCTTCCCCTGATCATTAAACTCCTTCTTGTAGTTTTTTTGAGGCAGTATCTTTGCCTAGTTGGTCTAAGGAGGAAGTTAAAAGGACTGTGAAGTGCATGGGATTGCTCTGCTGCTTGCTGAGTATTTGTCAGTTTGGACACAAATAGAGACAGGCTGGAGTCACTCTGTAGTTTCAGTGTTATCCACAGACCAGCTCAGTTGGTTGGAGCATGGAACACCGTAGTCATAGGTTTGATCTTCATCTAGGCCATAAGGGTTGGACTTGATGACCCTTGTGGGTCCCTTCCCAACTCAGAATGTTTTGTGATTCTGAATTGTTAAGCCAGCTTAAAAAACCCAAAAGGTTCTGGGTCTTTCCTTAATGGAATGCTAAAAATATTTTCAGTTTTGATTATCAGAATTATATTTTCAACTGATCTTTTTTTTTATATTGCAGAAAGACTTTGTGCCCCCTCTAATGGTATCCTCTGGGAAATATAATTTTGTTCACCCCTCCTCTCTCTCCCTGCAGTGCTTATCAAAGCTAAATTGTTTAAAAATTCTGTGGCTCACTGGTATTGGAGACAAGCATTGTTTTGTATAATGGCAGTGATTTTCATATGTTTTAGTTTATGTTCCTGTGAAACAATAGGTTTTTTTAAAAAAGGCTTATTTGGATTGAAAATTTCACAGCCTCCATAACTGGAAAACATTATTTTGCAGTGTGCTCTTCTGACACTTGGGCTGATTACCAGTAATGTTAATGGATAGTGTTCCAGATGAGACTTGAGAATTTTCACTGGTCATTGAACAGTCATGAGAGAGTAGTAAACTAGTAACCTCTGGTTATTTCATTCAGAGTAAAGTTTGAATTTGCAAAGTTTCTTTAAATTCTCAGCGTTGCACTGATGTATGCAGTGAACTGTGATCTTAATTTCTGTTAGGATGTTCCTACTCTTTTGTGCTTCTAAAATAACCTAAAATACAGCTAAAAAGATAATTGAACTTTGCCATTTTATTTGCCAGCTTTTTAAATTGACAATAGGTAGCTGACAAATTTGACACCTAAAAGCGGAATTTTTAAAGTATTGATAGTATAAGATTATTGGTGTTAGCAAATAAGTAGCAGTGCACCAGAATAATCTAGAAAAATTGTTTGAGATGTATAAACTGTGATGTCTCTAAATAAGCATTATAGTTTGAAGTATCTCTTGATTTGTCCCTGCTTACAATGCTTACATGGCTCATACTGTTGAGTGTTCCTGGAGCAGGTGAACTAGATTCCTTGTGGATAATTCAGAAGTTGTGAGCAGGCGTGCAACTACTGTGCTCTAGGAGCCAAAGGGGATGGAGTCTGCAAGAAGAGAGTAGCTTCTAGCCAGATGTAAGACTTTAAAATGTATATGATGTGGTTAGCAATTCTCAAGCAATGTCTATTGTACTCCACAGCTCCAGTCCTGCTTGGTTATGATAGTTGCTAATGTATACATAGTGTAACTACTATGAGAAATAATAATAAAAAATTCTAGCCACATAATTCTTATTTCAATAATGCCAGTAATATACATCTTTAATATTCTAAGCAAATATGAAGTTTTACTGATATTCCAGTTAGTCTTGGAGAAAACTATTGGTTTCTTACTGCTGATGTGTCAAACAGAATAAAATAATTATTCTGTTTCTGTCTAGCGGGGAAAGTAGCTGAAGTTGTATACTTATATTTACTCATGTTTTTCCCTCAGAATATCTGAAAGTAAGGTCACATGATCCTGAGGAAGCCATACGGCATGATGTTATAGTATCCATAGTTACTGCTGCTAAAAAAGATCTTTTGCTTGTCAATGATCACCTACTAAATTTCGTCAGAGAAAGGACACTGGACAAGCGGGTAAGATATAATTAGCATTGGTAATAGCTGTTTTATACTTCTAAACTGTAATATTTACCTTCTTTAAAATCAGCACTTCTAAAAAATTCTATACTGATTTTAAATTACAAATGAAAACCAATATAAAGCAAAAAACCTTGATGAAATCTATTGAGTGAGGTACCTTCTTCCCATTACTAGAATGCTGTATTTTATTTAAGATTATATGATTTAAATAATTAAATTGGCTGCAACACAACAATGTTGTTCCAGTTGTCCAGTCCAGTAAAACTTTTGAGTCAAAGAAAACCCTTGTAAAGCATTCTAGCATTTTTCTTAAGAAATTTTTCAAGCAGGTTTCAGAATGTATTGCATGTATTGTAAATTACCTGCTTTTAATTAGATTATTGAAAGACTGCAAATCAGGGTAGTAGCTTTCAAATTTGAATAGTCTTGAATTTTAGTTTAGATATATTGTATTATTTGGTAAAAGTTATGAGGTTTGCTACTAAATTTAAAGCATAGTAAACAGGTTTGTTGATGGCCAACTTTAAAAATTATTTCCTAATTTTTTTTCATTTGGTGACATGCTTTTTCTTGTTGCAGCCATAACAGAAATGCAAAGAGTGGGTATGGGTGAGAAGGCTGTTGGCTTAAATCTGTAATAATTCTAAATTGAAGAGGCATACTTCTATGGTAGTTACTGGTGTTGAAAGGTTTAGTGTAATAGATATGATGCAACGTAAGTCCTAAGGAGAAACTGTTGCACTAAGAACTCAGTTTGACTTTTTGCGAATTAAATTGTTATTTTAGTGTAGATTAGGAAATAGCTAACATAAAATTCTGCAGTCTTTTCAGTTTTGAGTTTAGAACTGCTAAACTGGCTGCTGTTTCTTTTTGTCAAGTGGAGAGTGAGGAAGGAAGCTATGATGGGACTTGCACAGATATACAAGAAATATTCATTGCAATCAGAAGCAGGAAAAGAAGCTGCAAAACAGATATCTTGGATCAAAGATAAACTTCTGCATATATATTATCAAAACAGTATTGATGACCGGTAAGTTAATTGTAAAAGCTGGGTGATTTAGTGTTGAAGTGTTAAAACTTGTTATGAAGATCTGTTTTTCCTTCATGTTCCAGTGTTGATGAGAAGGAGGAATCTTGATAATCCTGTATGTTTGGATTCAGTGCATAATCTTGTATAGCTGCAACTAAATGTTGAGCTGTGTTGTTTTCTTCTACATTATTATTTCTTATTTTAAGGCCAAAAGTGGTTCTAAAGGGTGTGAGAGGTTGGAATATTTCAGAAGTTTTAGGTATACTTTGCCACTGCTTCAGTAGAGGGGATCTTTGTTTAAATATCAGCAATGCGTTAGTTTTTATATTAAAATTTAGGAAGTAAACTTGCTTGAATAATGTTGCTTTAGATTTGCATGCTGTTCCTTTATGTTTTAAAGATAGCACGTGTAGTGACAATGGGCAAGCTATATCACTGCGGAAATGTAGGTTTCTATAGCAGAGAAGCTGTGAATTTGGGCCTTCTCCTGGATTTGTGGTGAAAGCAGTGCCTCTGTCATACCAGCTGTAGCCTTGTATATGGTTGTTGGTATTGGACTAGAGATGGTTGCACATGGGTAACAAGTTTGGGAGCAAGTCTGCCTTGACTAATCAAGGTAATCCTGTTGGCTTTGGAAATGAGCCTTCACAGGGCGTTTGGATACAAACGGTATTGCAAACCCATACAAGTCTTTTAAAAATGCAAAACCTCAAAAAGTTACCTTCAAAACAAGTAGTTATTGCATGGTGCCATGGAAATGGACTGTCTGAATCGTTAAATCGAGTCTTAACCGCTGACGTGTTTCTTAAACTTTTTAAACTAGCTGGGTTTTGATCACCTGCTCCAACTGTGCATAAGTAGTTTTGTTTTATTTTTCAGCATAAACATACATGATTGTTTTTACCTGTTTGCTGCATTCTATTACTGCTGATCTCAGTATTGGACCTCAGTCTTGGACTTCTTGGTATTTAGGAGTAGCATGTGGGCTTGGTTGCTCTTTTTTTATTTTCTTCTCAGTCTTTGCTAGGTAACTGTCAGGCCCAAACCTCTCTCCTCCTTTTTCCAAATAAGGATCTTCATGTTACACAGAAGCTTTTAATAATTCCCTTGGGAATATACCTGCATTTATATTGCGGATGGAAAAGACATGGGATAAACTCAGCCTGTGGGGAAGGGGCCAGAAAAGGGTGGAAGGAAGTCAGCTCCTTCTAATTGGTATCTGGATTCTCCTTCTGGGCTTCATGATATTGTGTGATACAATCAACATGATATTTCTTTTTAATAAGCATTATTATTATTAGTAGCACTATTATTTTAGGGCAATTAATTTGGGTCAGTTCATGAATATATCCCAATACTAACTTGTAATGAAATTAAATGATAACATCTTCTTGGGTTGGTAATTAGTATCTTTCTTGAATTTGATTTCTTCTAGATTAATACATCTGATTTTGATAATGTTAGGAGATCTGTTAAATCTCCTAATGCCAGCATTAAGATTGCATTTTATATAATGAAAAAATTCTGTTTAATTTATGCTGAGTTATGTCTAATAACTTGAACTTTAGGTTTTTGAATATCCCCATTTTATAATGCAACAACTAATGTCTAGATAGGGCTGAAAATTTTTAAATTGATGTTTCAACAATTCCAGGCCGTGTTCTTGATGCACAGCTGAAATGTCTTAATCCTGTCTTTCAGGTTACTCGTTGAACGCATTTTTGCTCAGTACATGGTCCCTCATAACTTGGAAACAAACGAACGAATGAAGTGTTTGTATTACCTTTACGCAACACTGGATTCAAATGCTGTGAAGTACGTGCTGCTTTTTGCTACCTGCAAAATAATTTTTAATACAAATGGTATTGTAAAGTAGCTCTGAATCCTTATGAGTAGCCTAAGTCAGTGGACAGAAATAGTTTATAAACTATTAGAAAACAGAATGTAGAAATCGCATCTATTATTCAAGTGAGATTTTGAAAAAACCCTAAATTTATAGGATGTTTTCTAACAAGATGCAGTACATTTCAACCATAAACAGCTAAAAAATATAGTGTCAAAGATCTGGAAAGAAGCTTGAGGGCATGTCAGTCCTTTCATATCTGCAAAGAGATAACACAGGTATGGTAGATCAGTCCTAAATCTTACCTGACAATTTCTTAATTGATAAACTGCTTGTTGCAGCATCCAAGGTGTCTTCAGAAAAACTTACTTGTCTTTCCTCCTTCATTATTGTCTTATGTGCCTTCTGCAGCTTAAAATAGGTACATGCACATGAAACTGACTATTAACAGTTACACTGCTGTTATGTTCACAGTTGGATTGATTTTAGATAGTTTTACTTTGTTTTTCATGTAGTAGTACTCAGTCACTTGAAAATCAAATAGAAGATCTTCTTTCTTTTTTCTCTGTGAAAGAGACTAGAAAAGGCTTTGTATATGAATGAATGCCTTAACAGATCCCAAAGCCCTCCAACACTACAAAAACTGATATTTGAATCACCTGAATTTCTTGTGTTGCCTGTCCAAATATATGGCAATGATAACAAACTAAAATTATCAATAGTATACTAAAAATAAAAACTTAGTCTTTTAGTAATTTTTAGTGTAGGCTAAATGAAAATGCAGAATGGATTCTTTAAAGTTACTTGTTATTTCAGGCAACAAGTAACTTCTGAATTCTACAGTTCTTGTAGTCATTTAAAAGACATAGTTTGTTCAGTTATTTATATAGAAATGATTTATTTACTTATGGATTCTGTAAGTTTTGTGAATGCGGCTGTGACCTCTATTTATATGGCTTACTATTCCTGGAAAGTGTTAATTTTCTATTCTGCTGAGTATCTTTCATGCATCTCTTATAAGCATAATCATGTCCACTTTTTGCAGTTTATTCATCTAGTAGCTGCTTCCTGTCTGCAAGAAAAACATTGTTTTGGCGATAAAAATCTTAAACATCTGCTTTAACCTACTTCTTGGTATGTTTTTAGAAGAGTCATTTCAGGCTTGTACAAATGAGTTCTTAATGGACCAGAGATTAGTTACTTCCTCCTTCTTTGAAAGGCAGTGTACTTAAGCATCTGAAATGAAACTTGTTTCAAAATCTCACTTTGTTTCAGTCTAATATGACCAAGTACATTTTCCATGTTATCCTAGTAGGATATATTTAGCCTTTGCTCACTCAGCAGTGAAAGTTCAGGTGATAAGTACATTTCTGAGTCTAAAACTGAAAAGACTGTAAAGACTCATTTTGGACAGTTGTGTTACTCCTTGAATAGATAATTTTGACAATTCTTTTAATTTTTTATATTTTTAGAGCATTGAATGAAATGTGGAAGTGTCAAAATCTGCTACGACATCAAGTAAAGGATTTAGTTGACCTGATAAAACAACCCAAAGTGAGTTCAGCTTATCTTTATTCCCCAGTGAATGTGCAGTTTTAGTTACTGTTTTTAATTCCTTTGTTCAGCTATCTCAAGCTTATTTGTAATAGCAGATAGAAAATACTGTGAAAGTCAACTGATACTCCGTTAGACTACATTTGATGAAGGAAGTGTGTATACATTGTGTTTGTAAAATTGAAGAGGAAAAGGGTATTATAGAAATTTCTAAAATGTTTTGCTAGTCATTTAATACTAAAATATTTTGTCTTAGTGTTTGAATTCCATCTTGCCAGGACTATTCTGGCTCTCGAAACAGGGTGAAACCAGCATATTACTTTTGACTGCCAAATCAAGTAATTAAGAATAAGTACCTATATAAACCCTCTTAAATTGTTATCTTACGTGTGATTAGTAACTTTGGAGAAATTTGAATAATTTTGTCCCAACAGGTTATTTCTCTTCCCTCTCAGAAATTTCTTAAATACTGTATTGGAGATACCAGACTAAAATTTCATTTTCTTATTTACAGATTTTGCTCAGAAGGGAAAAATGAGAATTTATTGAGCATTTAGGATATTATTATAAAGTGAATTTCAGTTTGTTTTAGTTACATCTATGTTCATGCTCATGTTTGGGTAGGGAAATTATAAAACTAAATTCTTGCTATGCTTTGAAATATAATTAAAACTTGGCTTTAATGCTGGAAGTTTGATCTGATGCTTTTTTAACAGAAATAATATAGAGTAGAAAATGTTGCCGTGCTCAAACTTCTTTGTGCCTGTGTGTGTGATTTTTATTTATGGTATGTGTATATAGTTGTACCAAGGTAAATTTAATGATTATCCATTTGCTGGAGTTACCTGAACTAGGAAGAGTGGGTAGCTGTTTGGTTGGATTATCTAATGTATCTGTTTAGAAATGGTAGTGTCTTGCTAATACAGAGATACTGCAGTAAAATTAATTTTGACTTGGAATTTAATACATTACAGCATGTTTTTAACGCACTAAGTGCAGTAAAAGCTAGCACAACAATACTTCATTGTATTTTGGTGACTGTTTTGAAATGCTTTTCATGTACTGTTTTATGTTCTTTGGTGTAGGTTAAACATATTGGTGCATTTAATACCAGAGTTAGTTTCATGATATTTTCTACTTTTCAGTTAAAAGTGAAATTTCAACTTTTCCTTTTGTTTTCAGGGAGTAGTAATAGTTCTTTCTCAGTTGTAAAATATCAAATATGATACGGAATTTACCAGGAAAGTTTTGATGCCAGCATAAGCATTGCATTCAAGACAGTGCATGCTTTTGGCATGTTTGCATTTGTCCATCTGGATTTTATCCTCTTTTTTGTTCTTAATTGCTAGTTCTCTGCACTTGGGTATTCTCTTGAATATCAAGACTACATGAGAGAATTTTGATGGCTTGTGATAGAGCAGAGCAGGGAAGAAAGGTGTCTGAGGGGCAGCTGAACGCTGTTCTTTGAAGTGTTCGTTTGCTTTTATTTCTCAATACCAGAGTAAATAAGTAAAACTTTGTGTAAATTGACATACTAAATTAAGTAAAATTCCCTGATGCGAAACTGTTTTGCTGCCTGCAATGCCACCTCAGACTATCACATACAGTCCAAGTAATAATCTTGAGACAAATATCCATTAGCAATTCAGAGCTATGTAAACATTTCTTTCTTTCAGGAAACAAAACTGAGGTTAAATAGTAACCTTTTAGAAAATGAGTTTTTGTGTGCTTTTTCGCTTCTAATTTCTTCATGTAATCATTATGGCTTGGTTGTTGATTTGTTCTCCTGTGGGTGTTATCCCTGTGCCAAGTGTAGGCATTATGAGAGCTCTCAGAGATAAACTAGAATAGGAGAAGAAATAGTGTACAGATGTTACCACAAAGAAACTTTGATTAGGTAGTAAGAAAAAAAAAAATGCAGTAAGAGTGATCAAATACGGGAACAGATAGCCCAGAGATGCTGCAAAGTCTTCATCCTTATAAATATTTAAAATGCAACTAGAAGTTTGCCTGAAGCAAAACCTGATCCTGCTTTGAGTAGGCAGTTCAACTGTGTGACCTAAAGTTGTCACTGCCAACCTGCATTATTCTGTAAATGTAGGTGTTTGAACTTCCCAGTCTACCTTTCTGCCATTTACTGGAACTCTATGAGTGTCCTCCTTTTTTCCTCTTCAAGACCTTTCAGACAAAGCACTATTGAGGAGGCCGGAAATGTGTTAAGGGAATTTTTATTGCTCTTGGTCATAATTTCTCCTGACTTAAAACAGAAGGGACATCAAACTTACCTTTCAGACAAGATACTTTTCTGAAGAGTGAAAGCACAGCTCCTCTTGTTTTCTCCTTCAGCAGTGGTATACAGTAAAATGAAATACATAACCTTTCCTGTTCGTATGTAGAAAAGTGGGTAAATGCTATTTTGTGTGTATTGGAGTATAATCTTCATTTGCTGCAGATGAATGCAAGATTATGTAGATAAGTGCCACAGCGGATTTTCTAAAAAGAAATGTTTCTTAAACTTCTTTAATCTGTCATAATTCAATAGTGTTATACTTCTGCCTCCCGTTACTTCTGCCTCCCGATATTTTGACGATTGGCTGAATTATTAGTGGTTTGCTCCATCTCTTTTGATGGGACCTTTAGGTAGTACTTGAAGACTTAGGTAGTGTTAGGAGACCAGAACAGTCAGGATAAAAGAAACTCCACAGTACAGTTTTTGTTTTCCCCTGAGTCACAAAAGATTCGAATATGGGAAGTTTGTGTCTGCTGACAGCATTACTTGAATCCTGTAAATGATAATCTGATTTCTGTCTCTTATAAATTTTTTTCTCTGAACATGTGAATTCAGCTGTGACAGCTAGGAGCCCTGAAAATGATGGTGTTCTTCTGAGACTACACACTACAGAAATAGCCCATCCATGCTGTTCATAAGTTATATGGTAGATTGAAAAGTAATAAAAGTATTCTATGTAATTCATCTGTAGCAATGATCTACCTTTTGTTTCCTGTGTCTACATTGAATTTGCAGTGGTGGTTTTTGATTTCTAACATGCTGATGTGTTAGCAGAATGGATGCTTACTTGTTGTTAATGCAGTCTGGAATCTTCCTTACTCAATATTCAAATGGAAATAAATAATGTAAAATTTTTACTTAATTAATTTTTCTTTTGTGACTTGCAGACAGATGCCAGCAGTAAAGCTATATTCTCAAAAGTGATGGTTATAACAAGTAAGTCAATAAAAGTATTTATTAAATAGTGTCTAAAAATTACAGTAGAACTATATTGCTTTCTTGTTTTAAAAATCATTTGGGGTAAGTTTATAAAAGAACATTTTGCAGCAGATAAAATTAAAGGAAATCATGATAAATGTGATGCAGCAGTAAGCTTTTAAGAATGAAGGCAACTCTAAGCAGAATAGCTCTCTTACTATGAGATGGCATCAGTCATGAAGCCTATCACACAGCGTTTTGGCTGCATTGTGGACTAATTCAAGGTCTAGATGATCTAGGGTGTTAATGTCTATTTTAACATTTATTGTAGAGTATGTATTCTTAGGTGTTAACTAAACTACTAAGCTATGTACTAACCCATCTCTCTTCTGAGGTTTTAGTTTTGTAAAGGTCATTGGAATGCAGGAGAGTTTGGATTTCACTAGCAAGGAAAACACTTCAAAAACTGAAGAACTTCTATGTAAACTGAACTATTGAGAAAGAAATACCCACCAACCCAAAAGCAACACGTTTTTTTCCCCAGGCCCACCCTGTCAATAGCATTAAAACTAGTATAAAGAAAAACTTGCTTTACAAATCTGAAAATTTGTTTTCAAATCCACCTTTTTGAAAAAATGCCATCTGTTCTGGCAAAAAAAATGTACTACATAAGACTGCACATTTTTGAAAAAATACAAAGGAAAAAAATGAACTGTGCTACTTTGTTGGCCATGATACTAATCTATTTTTCATCAGTTTGTATTTTTTCCTCATACTTCTAGTACTCAGTTTATTTTTTTAAAAAAATCAATACAGCAAAACAAAATCATAAGAGAACTTGTTTTGAACTAACCATCCTGTAGTGCTACACCATATTCTCTACCAGCTTTGCTTAACACTGTCTGGACCAAAAAATAGGAGGCATCTTAAATAGTAGACTAATCCTTTGCTAATAAATTGCCTTGCTATAATATAAAACATAAATATAAAATGAGGATCTAGTTGAAGAAATGCATTTTAAATGCCTTCTTTTTTTGAGATGTTTTAAGCTGTTGTAAAGCTTATGTTTCCTTAATGCATTTTAAATGCTGTTTTTTATTTTTGAATGTTTGTTGTAAAGCTTATATTCGCTTAAGGGATAATTTAGCAAAAAGACCATTTTTGATGTTTTTCACACTTGTTGAATTGGGTGATCTGTGTGCAGAGTCTATTTTGTTGTGGAGTTCAGGCTTTACAGTCTGAGGTCGGCTTCAGCTGTTAGCAATATTATTAGCAAGAGCAACTAGACTTGCTGAAAAATGGGTGTGAAGGGTGAGGAAGGCAATTAGCCAGAGGAAATCTGTAGAAATTTGTGTCCTCATACATATGTCTGCTTATTTTGAGGTGTTTAGTGGTTTGGGTTTTTTGCGGTTTTTCTTTTTGCTTGTTTGGTTTGGGTTTTGTGTGGTTTCTATGATGTTCCAAACTTGTGCAATTTATGATATGTAAATAGTGATTTATTTTGATTATTTAAAGGAAACCTTCCTGATCCAGGGAAAGCTCAAGATTTCATGAAAAAGTTCACACAAGTTCTAGAAGATGATGAAAAAATAAGAAGTCAGTTAGAAATGCTTGTTAGCCCAACATGTTCTTGCAAACAGGCTGAAGGATGTGTGGTAAGAATTGCTCTTAAAGTGTGAATATTTTTGGAATAGAATTTGTTAGAAATTTAATCACAACTTATATTTCAGAGGGAAATAACAAAGAAGTTGGGCAATCCAAAGCAACCAACAAATCCTTTCCTGGAAATGATAAAGTTTCTTCTTGAGAGAATTGCTCCTGTGCACATTGACACCGAGTCCATCAGGTATTTTTTTGTGTGTGTTGTTGGCCATAGATCACAGGGTTTGAAATTGGAGTTTCTTAGTTTGCCTTTAAGCACAAGCAGTGATAGGCTGGGTGGGTATGGCTCAAGGCTTGGTGACCTGCAACATTTTCTTCTGTTTCACTTTGTGTAGGGGCTTTTGTGTCCTTGTTCAGAATGTAGTCACAGAAAAAATTGCATTGTCATTCAGCATAGCTGGGATGACCTGTCAGTAAAAGTGGATGTGTTGCTGACAGACAACACATGGTTTGTGACCAGCTGACTTATTTTAAAACAAATTTCTGTCCAGACTATTCAGCTGAAACTTTCCACCCAGGATATTAGCTCATAGTGACATAAACAGTAATGTAACTGAGGAAGAAAAGGTTATGATGATGAGGCAGCAAGACTTCAAGGAAGAGTGAATCAATGAAGTTATGGTAGGAGGGGGATTGCTGAAATTATTATTGCTGAAATGATTATTTAACTAACAGCAGTATTTGAAATAAGCCTTACTGTCAAGAAGAAATATGCAGAAGATAGGTATTGTAAATTTGTCATCAGCTCTTAGCAGAACTGTTAAATGGGTTTTTTTTTCCACTTGGTTAGAGACTAAGTATTGTAAACAGTTATTTTCCATCAATTATTAAGAATCTGTAGCGGGTTGTAACCTCAGCATAATTCTTACTGAGATTTTTGCTTATATTGCTCAAATTGTTTTCTTATTTTGATCATCCTTCCAGGATCGCTTGTATATAGTTCTTAATTGATGATGATTAAATATTTTTTAATGTAATGCTTCAGAAGCTTTGATTTGGATAGGAGATGAGGGCAATCAGATTATGTATGTAGTTGACATATTGGTTTATAATAGGCTTTTGTTTTAAATAAGTTGCTTTAATAAGACTGTTTTCACAAGTTTAAGATGTAATCATACATGGCGGAATTGCAGTAACCACAAGACCGTGTTTTGTTTTCCTCTTCAGTGCCCTTATCAAGCAAGTGAACAAGTCTATAGATGGAACAGCTGATGATGAAGATGAGGGTGTACCTACTGACCAGGCCATCAGAGCAGGTCTTGAATTGCTAAAGGCAAGTATAGTCCTGATGGCCAGTGAGCATGGGAAACTTTGCAAACAACTTAGTTAAAATAAATTTTTAATTAGCACTTACTGCTTTTAGTCAAAAGCATGTTGTACCTACCTGGAAGAAACTGGTTTGGTTGGTTGTGCTTTATGCTCATCTTATGTGGTGCATCAGTAAGGTTATTTTTTTAATTATTTAGAAGCTTTTCTGTAAGCCAAAAGTAGTTGCATGTGGGGCAGCAGCAGTGTAGTTTTGGTTATTAGAGCATGAATTCAGTGATTTGTAAATAGACACTGTGCTTTTGTACATTAATGCAACACTGTGGTTCCTCTTGTGTTCCACCCAATTTGGGGTCTTACCTATTTCAGCTATGAGTAATCTTGAGACTGAGCTAACGTAGCAGAGACTGTCAAGTAGTCCAGGTGGGGGTTGACTTCAAAGGCCTAAAAATCTAAAGGACTCCCATACTGAAGTTTTCAGAGTATTTTAGATGAACTAAGGACTGAGTAGATTCACCTGAAAGGATGTGACTCTTTATCCAGATGTGCACATTTAGATAAAAGTGCAGCTACCTAGTAGCCCAAGAACGCATCTGAGTAAGAAAGAATGAGTCATGTTGTGAAGGAGTATATGCTTGAATGAAAGCTTCCAAGTCAGTATTTACATATTTGTATGAACTGGCATGACACATTTAAGGAAGAGAAGTAAGACTGCCCTAAACAAAGATGCCTATACATCATCAGAATAATACAGAGAGAACAAATATAGGAGTCCAGCACTGGGAATGCCATGCAATGAAGTGGGAAGGAAGGTAACCTAATTAAAATAGAAAACTGCAAATGAAGAAGTTTCTAGATTTTGAGGGTTGTTTCTCTGCCATGAGTCAGAATATTATGTGGAATAAGGCTAACAATCAACAGCCACTTAAAAATGAAGAGAAGACCAAATTTCAGGGAGGATCAATTGAGGATTTCTTTATTTCATTTTTTTTTAACATGGGAGGACTGTCATACCTGAAAATAACCAAGTCCAAGAATCTGAAGGAAAGGTACAGAATCTGTTAAGTTAATGTGGAAAACTTGAGGAACTAGAGGCCCTATTGACTATGTCTGTGTTGCTATTTTAGAGATAGGAATTCCACTTCAGAGCAGATTCAATTCTTCCCCTGAGGAAACAAACATGAAGTCTGGAGGCACACAAGCTGGATTCCTTTCAGAGGAACAAAATTGAGATGGGCTTCAGAAGCACATGTTGTGTTGCATTGCCTAAAGTGGATTTAGTCAGTCTAAAAATACTCTGAAGTAAAACCCTGAAACATGAACATTGCTTCCTTAGCATCTGTTGGGTTTCTCTTAAGACCTGCTCCTGCTGTAACCCAGTACTTGCTAATGTAGATGTAGTCACTGAGAAGTACATCGTCAGAATAGTAGGGGAAGAAACTGAGACTGGGGAAATAAATTCAATCTAATGAGGTCATGTATAAAGACAGAACTTTAGGAGCTACTAAGAAAAAAGAAGATAGATGTGTATCATGAATCAAAACCAGGGAGAGCATTATAAATGTTCCAGTATGGCAGTGGAAAATTACTCTTGATGAAGTGTCCTCTTATAAGTGGACCTTAAAAAAATGTTAACGTGTCTTTCATCATATTTTGGCAGGTACTTTCGTTTACGCACCCTATCTCATTTCATTCAGCTGAAACTTTTGAATCTCTCCTCGCTTGCTTGAAAATGGATGATGAAAAAGTGGCAGAAGCTGCATTACAAATTTTTAAAAATACAGGAAGTAAAATTGAAGAAGACTTTCCTCACATAAGATCGTAAGTTGTGTATCTTATTCTGAGCAGTGACTTTTACTGAATAGGATTTTGGAAGTTCTCTTCCTTTCATCTGCTTTAGCATTATCCTGCATTCTTTTTGGAAGAAAGTATTGCTTCCCAAAAGAGATTTTGAAAAACTAAATTGTAGTGCTTTTTGAAGAATGGAAGTGAAATGAATATACCCGAAGTAGTGACAGCTGGTATGTCACTGATAGCACTATAATTTGTATTGTTGCCCTTCATAATTACTTATTCTTTCCTGGTTTTATATGTATATGCGCAGTGTAAAAACCTTCCTTGCAATTTAATGGTGATATGTAGGCCAAAACATTTCCAAAATAACATTTAGTACCTGTGCAGATATCAATGCCTATTTTACCACATAATATTTTATCAACAAAAACTAGGATTTTTTTGCTTGTAAGTTATGTAAATAATTTTTTTTTAAGAAATTGCCCAAACAAAAGCAATTAGTGCTTTTGCAAAAGTGTTGTGGTTTTTATGTGTATACCTGTACTTCGTTGTTAGTTTGATGTTTTGGAAAATTTTCGATTTGTGAAATTACTTATCTCTTGGTCTGTTTGTCTATTTGTTTTGTTACACAACTATTTAGTGCTTTGCTTCCAGTGTTGCATCATAAAGCTAAAAAGGGACCCCCTCGTCAAGCCAAATATGCTATTCACTGCATCCATGCAATATTTTCCAGCAAAGAAACGCAGTTTGCACAGATATTTGAGGTAACATTAAATATTTAATTACTTTTGCTGATCTTTTATATTGCATATGTAAACTAAGGGATGTAGTTGCAAGTTGTAGCAGATTTAGGAATATGGTTTTCCCCTTTCCTGTTTTTCTTACATGATTTTGGCCCAAAGAATGGTAGTAGAGGGTGTTCTTGTACCTCGTGATTCATCATGTTTTAGGTTATGTATTTTAAGAGCTGGTAGAGCTCTTAAACCAAGTGTTAGGCTGTGTACTAGAACCATGAACTATTTATGGAAAGACAAACCATATGCTGCTCCTTACCCTGTTGAAAATGGTCAAAAATATTTAAATGGTTGCAGAAATTATGGAAAACTGAATTGTGGTACAAACTAAATAAATTTTATTGCTGTAACTGCAAATGTACCTTTTAATTAGTGGCCATCAGGCTCTTATCTTGAGAGTTGAACCATAGTCCATTACTGGAATTGCTAGCTTGAGATCTAGTTCTCCCACAAGAAAGTAGGCTTTTTAATCCATTGTTTCCTAAATGGTCATGCTTGAGCTGTCACTTTTTGAACTATCTAGAGGTGATAAATAGTTTGTCTGTCATGACATTTCCTCTGACTTGAGAAAGATTTGATGGGTTGGTGAAGGTATCTTTAAAATTAAATAATCAATAGTTCTTTTGAAATTGTATTTCTGAAGTGGACAACTTGGTACGAAGCTGTCATTCCCATCCCCTCAACAAGACACAACAAGGTTGTATCAGTAATACTTGAATTTGTTGCCTTTTTTTTTAGCCACTGCATAAAAGTCTGGATCCAAGCAATTTTGAGCACCTCATTACGCCATTGGTTACTATTGGTCATATAGCCATGCTTGCACCTGACCAATTTGCTGCCCCTTTGAAGTCTTTGGTGGCTACTTTCATTGTTAAAGATTTGTTAATGAACGATAGGGTGAGTACTTTTAAAACCTTACGTTAAGAGTGTGCTTTTTCTGTAGTATCATACTTAGCAAGTGCTTGGGAAAATATTTGGCATGTTGGTTCTTTTTGTGTATGGTTGTCTTCTGATTTCTTCATGTAGTTTGACTCCATTCAAAACCCATGGTACAGAAAAGGAAAATTCTACCAATTTGGGAATCTTACAAAAGTGATGAGCTGCGTAGCATAGCATTTCATCACTCATGACTTGGCCTTCATTAAAAAGAGGAAAATTGTTATGACTTCATTCTGTTTCTTATCTTGAGTGAGTTGTGATTTTTAGGAAGTATAATACATTTATGAAAGACTGAATTTCAATTTTTTAAACAATTTTGAATTGATTCTAAAGTGATTATGAAGCCAAAAAATGAACTCGTGCATTGTTTGAAATTGCTTACGGAAAGATACACTATCTAAAGCAGTAAAATGTGTGTGAAGTTCCAATGTACTGGATATGGAAAAGCTGTTGTTTTCAAAACAATGGCTATTATGCCCTAAATGAATAGTTTTCAGGTAACAACAACGACCAATCCCTTTATTAATCTTAAATTTGCTGATGGTTGGATAGTGGGGGTATCTCTCTTCTGTAGTGGTTACTTCTGTAAGGTGCAGGAGGCATAAAGCTGACCAGGAGTGCTGCTGTACTGTTTCCAGAGGCAAACAGGAAAGAAGAGGTTACAAGTTTCACTGAAGAGTAACAGTACTGTAACAAATGTAACATTTTGTTTAGCTTCCAGGAAAAAAGACAACAAAACTTTGGGTGCCAGATGAAGAAGTGTCTCCTGAAACCCTTGTTAAAGTGAGTAGCATGTACTATGTTTTCTTGTCTATTATGTTTATAATACTTAATAAGAACTTGCTCTTGGGAACATATTTTTAAATTATTATTTTATGCATAAATTTTACATACACACTTCATTAAGTTTTTATATAAGCTCTTTATACGTGTAGTTTTGTTTTCTGACACTTGGCTGTGATGATAGCTGAATTACTTGAAGTAAAAGTATTTTTTCCCCTCCTCTTCAATGTAGGAGTTAAATACTATCGAAATTTTGTTAAAAGTCTTTCCTTTTTCTGTTGAATTTTTATGCCATTCCGAGAAACTTTCAGTGTTGTTTTGGAAGAAGAAAAATGGGGTTTGATTTGTCAGTTTCCTCAAATGGATAAATCTGTTACATTGTTTATTTTTCTATGTTTGCAATGTGTGTTAGAGAAAAACCTGAATTAAGAAAAAAATCACTTTAAAATGGTGAGGGGTTTGTTTTGGTACTTTACTTAAAAATCTCCTCTCAAGCTTTTTCTTATTTTGGAGTAAGTGTATTTAATTTTCTATACTCTGTAAGAGATACTGTCAATCAATTTTTCAATGAATTAGAAATAGACTCACGATGTGGAAAATATATTCTATATCTGTATTTGGTTTTTAAATGCCCTTCAGAGCAGGAATGGATTTTTGCTTTCACTTTTTTCAGAATAAGATGCTTGTCTTTTATAGTATGTTCTATGTTATATCAGTTGTTTAGTTTCTAATGTCTTCTGAGTAGAGTGGCTCTGGTTTTAAATGGTTCTTTGCCTTCTCTCAAAATTGTTAAACACTTCCAAGGGGACCTTCCTTTCTGCTAGGTTAGTAAGTACTTTGCTTTGCAGTTTGGTACAGAACACATTACTGGAAATGCTTGGCTTTTTTTGAAGTTGATTTGTTGCTTTTAGTTTTTTGACTCCACAAAGGATATTTTTCATGTTTGTGCAACTCCATAGTTACACAGTATGCTCCAAAAATTGTTAAAAGAATGCACCTTTGTTTTAATTTAATGAAGTGCTAATTTTAAATAGGTGTGATTTCACTTGAGTGATTATACATGTAACTTAAAGTAGCAAATACTGTTTTTCTTAATTATTTTAAATTATTTGTGAAGCTGTAATAACCGTCTAACATGTACTTTTGTATTGATAAAACTTCTCATATATTTGGCTGTTTGGAAGGGAATTAACCTGCAGAAGTTCTTAAGGCAATTTGCAGTTTAAGCCAAGCCTGAAAACTGTAAGATGAATTTATTTGCATGTGAAAACAGGTTATTGTGAAAATTGATTTTCAGATTTAATTAGCATTTATTACTACTGCAGAGCTTAAACTTAATGTATGCTCCAAACCATGCCATTAGTTTATAAATGATCTCTCTCTGCTTTTCTTCAGTCTGGTTTCACAAGCCTCTTTTTCCTTTTGTAACATTATATATATCTAGTGGGGATTTTAAAACTAGCAAGTTGGAGTACGAAAGTTAGAAGGACTGCTGAAAACTAAATTTTAGTATTGTTCAGCCTAGCAGATGTAGACTGATACAGGATAACCTTAGTTTTGGGCGCTAAACCCTCTGTGAAAGGCTCTCTGCAGAGAAATGTTTCAGTAGAGTATTAACTATGAATTGGATTAATGATTGTATGAGTTAGACTGGAATTCCTATGCCAGGCACTTGAGTTCTAAAGCAATTGTCTCCCCTGTCAGTGATCTGTAATGAGTACTGTGCACCATGCAGCAGATTGAGACTTGTGTAGTAGCCATGATATTTCTTGTTTCCTTCCATATCACTGGAATATAAGGTTTTTAATACTGTTTCTCTAACTATGCTCAAAGTGGGCTTTGTTTCATTTTTCACTATTGCACAAACTTGCAGCCTTTGTTGCTCTGAAACCTTAGACAGTAGAAATCTTAGCCAGCTGCTGCCATAATGGTGATGTAGTAGGAAGACAGTGTTGTCTTTGATATGGCTCTGTCTCATTTTCACTTTCTTCTCTTTTCATGTTGTGTAAATAATTTTTCATCTCTGAGGAGAATTCTAGGCTTGTGGCACAAGAATTGAAACAGGAACTTCAGACTGAATATAAGGAAAGGCCTGAGAACAGTCAGACAATGCAACAGGTAGCAAGAGGTTGCAGGTTGCCAAGAGAGCCTGTGCAGCCTTCATTATAGGAGGGCTTTTGACACCACAGAGCATAAAACTGAGACCAGTGTAGTGTGATTTTATAGCTGACCTTCCTTTTAGCAGGAGATTGAACTGGAAATCTCCTAACACTCCTTCCAGCTGGAGTTATCTTTTAATAGCTGTACTATTTGGTTGCAAAGGGAGAATTTAAAACATGACAGCAGTCCAAACTCGTGTCATGTTTAACAGTCTTTGGGTAATCAGTAGTAGTGACTGGGGGAATTCTCATGCCCTGTACTAATTTCATGGGAGTGCTTAATTCTGAGTGGTTGCTGGAATGTCATCATATCATCTTTAACACCAGCAAAGAAATAGGGAAACTACTGGGGTCAGACAAAAATTCTGAAGGAGGCAGGACTAGGTCTGGGCTACATGGTAGGAAGACTAGAATAGGTTTGGATAATAAAACTGGGGAAAAGACATTATGGGAATTACTAGAAGCAAAGATTGAAATTGAAATTGGTCAGGGAACAAGGTAGCCTGTATCTGTTCTTGGCTGAATGGTTCATTTTTTGAAGACCAAGGAGAACTGTCATATTTCCATCCTCCCAACAAATGGGAGGCACTAACGGTTACAGGTCCTGGTTATGACATGAAGAAAATGAATTTGTGAGCTGTGAAAAGATGGGATGCCATTATTGTTATATTACAATTATTATATTGGGCTTGATGCTATTAAAATCTTCTGGTGGATACTTAGAGCTGTTCCAGTGGAAGACCCTTTGAAAGTGAGGGCAAGACGAATTCTGCTCCTCAGATTCCATTTGCATTTTGAGTTCTGGAGTGGCAGATATCCTGCAGCTTACTGGTGTTACCCAATAAGATGGAGCAAGTGGACTACAGTCCTAAAAACTAAGCTCACATAGAAGTGGTAGTCCTGTAACTGAGATCTGATGGGACCATTTTGGTCAGTTCGTTGCAAGGAGTAGATCAATTAGGCTATAATAAATTTAATTTGTTGATATTCTGAATGTTTATTTGAAAGTTACTAGAATTGCTTTTCCCACTAATGAGAATATTTGAAGTTACCATGTATGAAAAGTGTAAGTTTTCTCAAGCTTTTGGGTTTTGATTGTCAGAGTTCAGTATTTTGTTTTGGTTTTGAGGTTTTTTTGTTCTTTTTTTTTCCCCCAAAGGACATCTATGTGATTTAGATGTGCATTTTTATTTTGCTGTAGGAAGATTATCTTTTTTGTTTTCTTTATTGTCTCTGCTGTCATGTGAAAGGAAAATGAAAGGCTAAAGGGATTCAAATACTAAACCAAACTTAATCTCCAAATTAATGTTTTATTTTCACTAAAGAAATGTGAAATTATTCCGTGTTTCATGATAGTTGCTGGATTCTGCATACTGGCAGAAGGTTGCCTCAAAACACTTCATGTTTCCATTGACAAAACCAGTTATCCCTCCCTGACTTTGAGGCTTTTCTTTAAATAGCTGTGAAAAAAGTACTCTTTACCAGGGTAAGTTATTGTAGTACAGATTGCTAATAGTCAAGATATCTATTAAGTGTTTTTTTCAAGAACATGTCGTAAATTTAAACTCAAATATGACAGATAAATAGAGAAGATATAGGGCACAGGAATTTAACACCAAGGTTATGGGTTCAGTCGCCATATGGGTCATTCACTGGACTTGTTGATCCTTGTGGATCCCTTCCGACTCAGAATATTCTGTGAATTATAGGAATATATAAAGACAAAAGTGTGTTCTGCTTTTTGATCCAGTAACATTTTCTCAGTAGGTATAAACTAACTGTTTAGCCTATTTCACAGTATTTAATGGATGTAAGCTCAATTAAGAAAACATTTTCAGAGGACAAAATATGTGATTGCTTGTAGAAAAAGCAGCTCAAACTTTAACTGTGTAATTTTTATTTGCTGTAATACATCCTTGAGACTTTCAGTGAAAAGTTGCTGTTTAGTGAGAGTATGTGTGGTTATCTTTCAGTATTTAAATGATGTTTTGCAGTCCTGACAGACTTGTTTGTACCAGCAAAAAGCAGTTGGAAAAAAATACTATGTGATTAAATTAAGATAAAGATTTTTTTTTTAAATGAGGCTTATGATATGCTTTGACTTTTTGGTATAATTTTTTTTTTTCCAGATTCAGGCCATCAAGATGATGGTTCGATGGTTGCTAGGAATGAAGAACAACCACAGCAAGTCAGGTACTTCTACTCTGAGATTGCTAACAACAATATTACACAGTGATGGAGATTTAACAGAGCAGGGGAAAATAAGGTATGTACCAGATGGTAATGTTTTCATGTCTGTGATGATGGAGTGAGGGGAGAGTTTTAATTGAAGTAGAGTGTAAACTATTCTGCTAGACTGGTTAAAAATTTATACATTTTATTTCATAAGATGTGATAGTAAGCTTGGCTGGTTCCAACGTAAGTTTGCTGAGTCTCAGGTTTTGTAACTGTACACACAGCTGAATTTTACGTTTTATATTCTTGCTTTTATTTATCCCTTCAATAGGCCATTACTCATATTGCAGGAATAAACTGTGCAACTTCCTCCTTCCCACTGAAAACTGGTTTTAATATTTTATGCAGCTTGCTGTTCCTGGTGTACCAATTGCTGTGTATGCCAAATGCCAATAGGTGGGCTTTCTAATAAAGAATAATAGTGTGTTGTATAAACCAAGTGGAAATACTTATTACACAAGACACTTCTGCTTGGAGGCAGGCTAATCTATCCTGAGGTCTCTAAAAGTAAAGGCAAGAAGGAAATGTGTAAACAGGATTAAATCTCAATAAATAATTTACCTTTTAGGTGACTGTTAGACAACTTGTTTTTCTGGGTATCTTCTTAATCCTCTGTGGTAGGAAAAGTGACAAGTTGTCAGCTACTATTGCTTGCTAAACATTGAAAATTTATGTCTACAAAAGATATTAAGAGCATGGGTAGATTGTGCCAGTATGTTTAAAAAGTTCAGATTTTCAGGTAGAGTTAATGTTATACAGTAGTAATGCAGATAGAACCATATTGTGTGTGCAGAATTACAAACCTGAGAGCTGTCTAGTATATTATCTTTGTAGCAACTGTGTAGTCTGTCCTAAAGTTCTATGTAAAAAATTGTTTATATTTTTAAGTTCTGTAAAGTGACCATTCATGGCAGCTGCCGGGGAGTTGAGTGGCAGTAATTTAGCTTTTCAGCATGACTACTTGGAGCACATAGTTGGCTTACACAGTAAGCCACACAGTTAGTGAATAGATCGGTTCTGTAGACCCTGTATGTTTTCATGCTTGGAATGATGATTCCTTACTGTGCATGTTTCAGAAATTTAATTTTCCCACTCCTTTTCTACTCAAAAAGTAATTATATAAAATAGAAACTTTATATAATGATGTGACCAGTTCTCCATTTTAAAATCAAGTTAATGGAGAGCTCGGGAGGGATCCTTTCAGGGTAGGGAGAAAGCTGCAGTGACATGTGATGTTGCTGTGGAGCTAACCCTTCCATGCCAGAGCTTGGAGCTCTGCCTGGATGGGGATGGATGTTGAGCCAATGGAGAGCTTATGGGTTAAGACTCAAGAGGAGATTGCTCTGGGTAACATCATGGTGAGCGTCTGCTGTGGGACCCCTGGCCAGGAAGAGGAAGTGGATGAGGCCTTTAAACAGCTGAAAACAACCTAATGTATGCAGTCTTTGGCCCTCATGGGGAAATTCAGCCTCTCTGATGTCTGCTGCAAGAGCGACACAGCAGTGCTTAACAATCCAGGGCAGTATCAATGACAACTTTTTGACACAACTGGTAGAGGACCTAATGAGGAGAGGCTCTCTGCTGGACCTCATACATGCTAACAAGGAGGGGCTTACTGGGGATGTGAAGGTTGAAGGCAGCCTTGGCTATAATGACCCTAAGATGAAGTTCAAAATCCTGAGGGCAAGAAGGGGGCCAGAAGGCAAGATTGGGCTGGACTTCAGGAGAACAGTCTTCAGTCTCTAGAAGAATGTGTTTGTAGGGTCCCATTGGATAAGGCCTGGAGGGAATAGAGGCCTAAGAAAACTAATTACCTAGTATTCAAAAATCACCCCTTAGTACTCAGGAATGGTCACAGCAGAAAAGCAGATGGATACTTCAACAAACTTTACCTGGATAAGCAAGGTGCTCCTGGCAAAATTCAAACATAAAAAGAGGGATTGAGAGCAGCCCTGCTGAGTAGTACTTAGGGGCACTGGTGGATGAAAGGGTGGACATGAGCCAACAATGCGTGCATACATCCCAGAAAGCCAGCTGTGTCCTGGGCTGCATCAAAAGAAGCGTGGCTAGCAGGTCAAGAGATTAGATTCTGCCTCTTCAGCTCACTCTGAGGGTGAGACCCTACGAAAAGTACTGCATCCAGCTCTGGGGTTCTCAGCACAGGAAACACATGGAGCATGTTCAGAGAAGGGTCTCAAAAACAATCAGAGGGCTGGAGCACTTTTATGAGGAAAGGCTAAGTGATTTGGAGTTGTTCAGCCTGCAGAAGGGAAGGGTCTGGGGTGACCACAATAAGAAGGATCTTATTGTGACCTGTCAGTACTTAAAGGGAGCCTGTAGACAGAAGGAAGAAATTTTTTTGTGGTGAGGGTGATGAAACACTGAAACATGTTGCTCAGGGAAGTAATAGATGCCTCATCCCTAGAAATATTCAAGGTCAAGTTGGACAGGCCACCAAGTACCTGCTCATTGCAGGGGCTTGTACTGGATGAGCTTTAACAGTCCCTTCTGGCTCCAACTATTCTATGGTATGAGGTATACAGAAAGAGGAAGTAGAGATGGGTAATCTGGCAGGAATGCAGGAATACCATCTGAGATACAGATAGGAAAGCCAAATCCCAACTGGGATACACTCTAGTGAGAAGTGACAAAGGCAACCAGAAGAGTTTCTCTAAGTAAATAAGTGACAAGAGGAAGACTAGGGAAAGGGTGCATCCACTGCTGAATGAGGCAAGAGCCCTGTTGACAGGACATAAAATAATTATTTTGTGATTCTAAGTATTGCTTTTCAAGAAAGCTCCAAACTGGTAGAAGGGCCAGTCCATTGTCTCTGTGTGACCTATACTGCCTACATTAACAATTACTCTCAAAACCTGAAGCAGAGGAGATGATGTTTCAGGCCTGTTAGTTCTGCATGGAACTTGCTGACACTTCCTGACCTTTGTTCTTCACCCTTTGAGTGCCGTCAGGATATCTTCTTTCTGGCGATGCTTACTGTGTCACTTTTGTGCAAATCTGATACTGCTCCTTCTGACTTGGAGTAGGCTTTGAAAAGAGTAAAACTGTCCATTCAGTACAGAACATAACCTTTCAGACTGTACTTGATATGAGGTCATTCTGCGTGAGTCAATTTTAGTGTTCATGGCTTGCACTTGTCTTTTAAACAGTGTTTAATAATTTGCTAAACATAATTGAATTAAGTGAAAGTGGCAGGGCTCAGGAGCCTTTGATGCTGTTCAGGCCGTCAGTCATGTTGTAATCTTCTTGGTGTTATTGCCCTCATCAGCCCTAAAAGTGACTCTTGCCCTATGCCTCTTGAAATCTACACAATTTTACCCTTCGGTGACACTGTAAGGGAATTTTTTTTTTTTTTTTTTTTTACTTCAAAGCGTTGTTCAGCCTGGAGTGTCAGGTGAAGGCAAGGTCCCATTTGGACAACAAATCCCTTCTCTTGTTTATCTTTCACACTTTGAAGTAGTAGGATTGATGACTTTCTTGAATTGCTTTTAAATCAACCACTGATTTCTTCGAGACGTTATAATTTGTAGGTTAAATTCACCAGTCTTGTATTTTTTTAATATTGAATTTAATCAATAAGCAGTATCTCAACTGTCCTTTCCAAGTCTGTCTTTTTAATTTTATAAGTCATAAACAGTCCTACAAAATTCAAGATTATACAAATTTTCTATTTGTGGTTAGGTAGAACAGCTAGGTTTAATCTTACATGTCTTTGTAGTAGGATTTTGATTTTAGTCTATACTAAGCATAAAATAAGACTATTTCAGTATCAGAGGATGCTAGCTGTTGCTGAAAGTACTGATATTAGATATGAAGTTGAATTCGGATTTTCTTGAAATACCATCTGCATTTTTTCTTAAACTGCTGCTCACCAAGAGAAATTATTAAAAACCTTTTGGAGTTTAGAATGTCATAATTCTGTGCTGTAGAAAATTTGCCACACATCTGTTACACAACATTTTCAGTGGTTGCATTCAAAAGACATTTGTCTTAAAATAGAATTCACTTAGTCATGTATTACAGTGTCTAATTAATCTTAATTTATGTTTGGCCTGAAGCATGGATTTTGAGCTAGAAAAGTTTGGCAACTCTGGGGACTAGAAATGGGCTGGCTACTTCTTTGGCAGGCCTCTCCTGCTGAAGGGGGACCAGCAAGCTGAGCAGAAGTATCTTACTGCTAGATGTGGTCTCTGAGAGGCAGTATGGACTGTACTCACTCAAAGCAAAGCTAGAATTGTTTCACACCCATGTGGAACTTTTAGGAAGTTTGATGGAAAATTTTTATTGCCAGGTTGGGACGAGGTAATGGTAAGCGGGAATAGGCTGTAAAATGTGGTGCCATGAAAATTACTTTGTGTTTGAAATTACTTCTGCTAGCATAGGGGTGGCTAAGTTCACAGAAACTTCTTTCCTTTGAAGTACTTGTTTTTCAGTGATGTGAACTTATTAGATTTAGTTAAGTCAAATAATTACATAATTTTTTTTGCTAATTAACCTTCACAATCCATGTGCTTGTTTTTCAGTAAACCTGACATGTCTCGCTTGAGGCTGGCTGCAGGGAATGCTATTGTGAAGTTGGCACAAGAACCGTGTTACCATGAAATCATCACCCTAGAACAATACCAGCTGTGTGCACTAGCCATAAATGTAAGGAAATTTGTTGGAGTTGTGGGTTATCAGCAGATGCATGAGTATATAGTTGTTTGTTCTGTATGTTATGTATATTTCTGCCAATCTGGTTTTATGCAAAATATTCAGCCTTGGCATGAAATTATTTCTCCATTTCATAATCCTGAAAACTCATTGTGGGTGAGAATTAGATCGGTACTACTGGGCTGTCCATTGGGGGAATACTGCATTAGAGTAGTCAAATGTTAGAAACTAAGTGTGATAAACTAAGAAATGCAGTATGTATTTAAGTAATACCCCAGCTGCATTATAACATTACTAGAAGTTAAAATGAGATGGTGTATAGTACATTGAACTGTGATGAAAACGGTGATCTTGGTTTCTCAATACTTGGGTAGAATATATTTGGAATGCAGAGGTCTGCAAAAATAATTAGCATCCTTCAAATATTAGAAGAAATAGGGAGATATTCCTTAGCAGATGCTGGAATTTTCATCATTAACTTCTGCCAGTGAGCCCATAGTAAGGAAATAACACTCAAATTGTAAGTAGAGATATAGGGACCTTCTCTGTTTCTGGCTTGTAGGTGTAGCAAATTGTACAGAAATTGATTCATACCCCAAGAGTAAGGTTGCCATGAAGGGACTGTTGTTGGTGTTGTTTGTGTAGCTGCTGGTATTCTCCTGGCTTTCCAGAAGTCAAGAAATCCTCTGCAAGGAATCCCGTCCAGAAGTTATCTGCAGCAGTAATGATATGCCATTTTAGATATTAATTCCTGTGTCTAGCTAAAGCTTTAAAAGCTGCAACCCATTTTAAATGTCAGAAGACTTTAAATTGGCATGCAATATTAGAAAGTAGGGAGTATGGCTCCTGTGTGGATATTGTTTACTTTCGTACAGAGTATCTTTTTTAGTTTCTAAAGTTGCTTGGAGTTGGTTACTGTTAGATTAGAAAAATCATTCCTTTACCAGAGTAAGACAGGCCCTATTAGGCTTGTATATTGTTTTAACTATGTTTATGTGAATTTTAAGCTTCTGTGTTCCTATGAAAAGGGGCCCTTAGTTAGTTCCCAAATGCTATAAAAAACAAGGGAAAGGACCAAAGCTTTAAACTGCTTAAGCTGATGAAATCCAGCAAAACTACAGCAGGAATTCAGTGGTAACAACTGGAGGTCCTTACGCCCAAAGCAAAGTCTGATACTTTTCAGCTTTCCTATTCCAAAACTGAACAGAAATGTTAGTCTTGTCTCAAAATGAGTTATAAAGATTTTTACAGTTCAGAACAAATTTAGTCAAGACAAAAATAGCCATTCAGTATAATGACAAATAAGTTCTGTCTCTGCTCCAGAAAGGATACTCAAGCTGCATAATGTCATGCCAAACTAGCCTTGCCAATGTAGTGTTTGCATGTTCTGTTTTCTTGTGAACCCAGTGATCAAAATCTGTTCATTTCTTCAGTCATTTCCCTTCTGTGGCAAATCTTTATTGCAAATGTTAACCTTGTAGTTCCTATCAGAATTTTGCTTCATTGTTTTGATATTCTTTTTAGTGTGTTAAGGTGCAGGCCCATTGACCTCCTGCATCTCTCACTTTTATAATTTATTTTCCAGCTGTAACAGTCTTGACTGTTTGTGGATATTCTAACATGTGTTGTCACATTTTTTGTGTCTAATGCTTACCTTCCCTGAATTTTTAAAAGGGAATTTTGAGAGATAAGATGCAAATTAGAACATGATTGGGTTCTCAACATTTATAAACCAGTTAGTATCACATTTTACTCTAGCATTATAGCACACTTTGGACCAGAATGAGCCCATAGTGATAATCTCATTTAACTCCCTTGCTGTGGTCAGGGACATTTTGCATTAGAACAGGTTGCTCTAGACCCCATCCAGCGTGGCCCTGAACGTCTCCAAAGTCCACGAGTTCTCTGGGCAACCTGTTCCAGTGCACATCCTGTCACCTTCATGGTAAAAAAATCTTTTCCATATGTCCAATCTAAACCTCACCTCTTTCAGTTTAAAACCATTGCTCCAGAGTGGGACACAGCACTCCAGATGGGGGTGCCATGAGAGCAGAGTAGATGCTGAGAATCCCCTTTTTGTCCCTCTGGCCACTCTCCTTCTGGTGCAGCCAAGGTCATGGTTGGCTTTCTGGGCTGTGAGCTCATGTCCAGTTTTTCATCCACAAGTGACCCCAGTCCTCTGCAGGGCTGCTCTCAATCCCTTCACCCCTCAGCCTGTATGGATACTGAGAATTGCCTGGAGCCAGGTGCAGGACCTTGCACTTGGAGCTCTTGAACCTCCTGATGTTCCCCTGGGCCCAGTCCTCAAGCCTGTCAAGGTTCCTCTGGATGGCTGCCCCTCCCTCCAGTGTATCAACTGCACCACTTGGCTTGGTGTTATCCACAGGCTTGCTGAGGGATGTTCTCAACCCTCCTATCTGTGTAATTGACAAAGATGAACAATGCTGGTCCCAGCATTTCCCCCTGAGCACACCAGTTGTTACTGGTCTCCATTTGGACATGGATTTTTTTTTGACTGCAATCCTTTGGACATAGCCATCTAGCCAGTTTCTTATCAGTTGAGTAATCCATCTCTGAAACCCATATCACTCCAATTTAGAGACAACAATGTTGTGTATAACTGTGTCAAAGCCCTTACAGAAATCCAGGTGGGTGACATCAATTGCTCATCCCTTATCCATTTGCACATTCACTTCATTGTAAAAGGTTAGACCAGTCAGGCATGATTTGTCCTGTATAAAGCCGTGGTGGGTGTCTGTAATCCCCTCCCTGTGGATATCCATATGCTTTGTCATTGCTTCCAGGAGAATCTGTTTCTTTGTAGTGTCATTTCTGTCACTTTTCCCTCTTCATTTGTTGATACTTATTTGCCTTTTGTGACTTTCTAAGTTGTTTTCTAGAATTGGGATTGTAAGCTCTGTCAGGTCAGGAATTCTGCCTTTCATTTTCACTGCAGCTCCTAATGGATTTTGAATACTTACAAATAACTTTTCTAGATGCTTCTGAGACCTTTCCAATTTCCTTTCTCACCGTCAGTGGAGATGCTCAGATGCAGAGTAGCTGTAATGGCTTCAATGATTTTTTCACTTAAAAGTGGCACTGTATTTTTTTTTTGAGATTGGCATGTGCACATATGCATACATGTGTGTTATTGCTTAGGGTGGTTAGTATTAGAATCCATTTCTTGATGGTAGATACTGAATACTCTAGAAGTTTATTTATTCTTAGCATTTCAAGTCTAGCCACAAATCAGATGACATCAAGGCTAACTCTAGTTTTGTGTTATTCAATTCACAGCAAAGATTCTCTAAGTGGGCAGATCAGAAACAGATTAAACAACAGGAAAAATCTAACTTTTTAAGGCTTGTGGTGTTTGCACAGATTCTGTTGTGGTTCTGTGCTGGCACTTTTTTTTCCCCTCTGATGCTGCCCTTTTGTAATGTGTAATGACTGGAGTGCAGAACACATAATGAAATTTTGTCACTAATTGCTGTGTGAAAGTGGCACTGATAAGCAGGATCTTTATGATGATGAAATGCATGTAATTTTAGTAATTTTAAAATAAGTTACATATGTGTTTGGCCAATCTTATAAGCTTACTAGCAGCTGACTTCTGTGATATCCAGAACAAATTTTGATGTCAACAGAGCTTTATATTGAAAGAGAGGGAAAGTGAAGTACTGAGGAGATAGTACTTCAGTATTTAACAAGCTTTAAGATCAGATCTAATATCTGATAAGCTTTGCTGTTGAAAATACAATTAAATTGTATTTAGAATATGTCTTGTAGATTGCATAAGTTTCATTTGTTTAAACCAATCCCAAAACTTTTTCAGTTTTCTTTGTTAACTCAAGGTGTTGTAATTGATGAATCAGAGCTGTGTCTGAGTGGTACATGATATTTTGCAAATATGTATTTTTAATGCTTTTAAATGGTGAACTTCTGATGAATTTGCATTAAATTCAGAGGTGTAGATATATAAAATTGGATTAATTTATGGAGTTTGTGTATGCTGTTAAAAATAGCATACCTTGGTTACGTTTTGTCCCCTTCTTAGTGAGCTAGTGTAGCTGAGTCAAATTTAAGGTTGTTCCCTATATTATATGATAAAGAAATTATAGTCTTTCCAATTGACCACACAATACCATCAGTAGCAAGCAACTGTACCTCCCTTGTCCTCTGAGACAATGATGTTTTCCTGCTGAAACAGCAACTGGGCATCCATGTCTTCTGAGATTCCTAAAGGCTTTAGACTTAGGTGATACTGAGGAGGAAAAGAGGGCTCTGTCTTAGCCTCCTTTGGGGGTGGATTTGCTGTAAGGAGACAAGAGATGATGAGCAGATCTCATGGTTTGGGCTTGTGGGCTTGGGTTACTTCAACTCGGCTGCAGCAGGTGTTTCAGGATTTTAGTCGACCAAGGGGGAATATTACTTGAAGCACAGAAAGGAGAAAATGGGGCTTGATTGAAAAAAGGTTCTTAATTTTGTTTTTGATGGAGGCAAAGGGAAGATTGCTTTATTTAATACATGATCTATTTTGATGCCATTTGCAAATTTAGCAGAGCCAGTGTTTCCAGTGGCTAGGTTTTGGCTCTGCACTTCCAGTCCTTTCTGACTTCAAAGCTGTCATTTGACTAAAATAGCTGCTTACTCCTGTTAACATTTTTTCTTTGTATATAGAGATAAATCTTTCCTCTTGACCTTTTTTTGGCAGGTTAAATGTGCCAAGCTATTTTGGTGACCTTGTTTACCTTAAGCTTTTCTGTGTGTTTTCTTCAAAGTCTTTTCTACATGTGTTTCTGTTAAGCTTTCTTGTCCTGTGTTAGGAAATGGTTTGTCATGTATTAAATGGTATATGTAGGTTATTTTCATGCAAAAAAAATTTAAAGTTCATGCCTTTTCTGGGAACACATTGCTTAATAAACTGTAGAACTACAGATGCTGCCTTCATATTAATTTACTTCATGTTGCTTGGCAGCTGTTCAACACAGGTAATTCTCTTCCATGATCAGTTGTAGTGCATAGGTTTCCCCAGTATAATGGAAATGCTTGGTACTCTCTTCAGTGTTTCACCTTATCTGGTAATTCTGTTGAATTTTGTTTCAGCTTTTAATATTAATGTCTTGATGAAAATGTCTGAAATTGTAGCAGCAAAATCAACATGGTGATGGTTATTGGTGGCTAAAATGTTTTTGTGGAGATCTTTGACTTTACAAACCAAGTGACCCAACTGTAAACAATTTCAGTAACTCCATGCCTTAGTACTATACTAAATTAGGCCTTGGGTGTCCTGTGTACATGAACCTCAGTTCTTCTTCTGAGCTTAAAGGAAGTTCCAGCTGATTAATTCAATTAAATTGCCCTGAATTGGCATTTAAAAAAATTCTTGCAATTCCTATGTTTCAGTGGCTTCAAGGTCTAATTGATTAAAAATATTTACCTGAGCTTCCATGCTTTAGCATATTTACCTGAGTTTTTAGCATATTTACCTGAGCTTCCATGCTTTATCTTACAGTTTATATTGCTTTAAGAAAAGTTTACAGTTATCTTTTTTGGTTTTGCCTTTTTTTTTTTTTTTTTAATAGGATGAATGTTACCAAGTGAGACAAATATTTGCTCAGAAACTTCACAAAGGCCTTTCTAGACTACGGCTGCCACTAGAATATATGGCCATTTGTGCACTGTGTGCAAAAGATCCCGTGAAAGAGAGAAGAGCTCATGCTAGGCAGTGCCTTGTGAAGAACATAAATGTCAGAAGGGAATATCTGAAGCAACATGCAGCAGTTAGTGGTAAGAGACTAGAAGTCACTTTTTGCTACGAGCGTTGTAGTTCAAATATAAATGTGAGTAGACTGAAGACATTGATAGTTGTGTTTTTATACACAGAATGACGGTAAATTTAATTTGGAGGTATCGAATGAAAACTGAAAATTTGCAGGTTTTCTTTCGTCCGGATGTTTTTGGTTTGTTTTTCTTTCTTTCTTTCTTTTTTTTTTTTTAACAGGCCTTTGAATTCTTTGAGTTTTTTAACTGAGGTCTTTGAGTTCTGTTAAAAACTGTGCAAATGCTTATGCCTAAAATATATTGGAAGTGAAGTAATTTTCCAAGGCAATTATGTGTACTATTTGAACTTAATGTTAATAATGTTCTAAGTGAAGTGACAATGATTAATTTTACTTCAGCAATTACTAATAAGTAACTTTAATGTATAAATGCTGTACTAAATAGACTGTCCTTGCACTGCTGTACTGAGTAGCATCCTGTGTTATTCCTGCAAAGGGCTATATTTGTTGGCACTTTAGGATGAGTTTATGCAATTCTTTTTTCTCAGTGCCAGTGGTCTAATCATGGGGATGCTTTGGAATGATTATGGACTCATGTTAGCTATTTTTCTTTTATTAAATCTGTCCTTTTGACTTAAAGCTACAGGCATACAGTATTATAGTGCTGGTACAGGGTCGTAGGAAAAAACCTTTATGAAGAGCTATAGAATTTTTGAATGAGTGGTTTTGAAAGTTTTCTCTCTTTGAAAGATTACTGATGGTTTGACCTTTGTGAAATGAAGGGGATTTTTTTTATCCTTTTAGCCTAAACCAGACCTGTTTTGTGAATCTGATCTCACAGATGCTGTCAGATAACTGACTTCCTTCTGTGTTTATGAATCACTTTATATTAGTTATGTCAGTCAGTCTTTCTCAGTCCCCTTAGACTCTGATCAGAGAATAAGTCTGCAGACAAATCCTTTTGTGTATAATTAGAGTTAAAGAAAAAAGGGGTACTTTTCTCCCACTCGTGGTACTTATCTCTCATGTTACAATTACATGTAAAAAAGAAAAAATAAATTGAATAAACACCTCTAAGTAATTTTAAGATTATTCCTCTTGAAAGTTGAAATCTCATTTTAATTATGTAGACAGAAAGCGTAAGAATTATCGTGTGTTTGAAATAGGTGCTGCAAAGTTACTATCAAAAATCTGTGGAAGAAATTAAGAGGAACCTAGGTGTGTGTGCTTTTCTTTATCCAGTAGGACCTCAAAAGTGCACATGATAAATTATTTTCTTGCTGAAATAATCGTGTGATACCTTTGATTTGACATATGCTATAATGCATGGGAAGTCTGGATTAAATATAGATTGCAGGATTTTTTGAGAATTACAATCTTAACTTCATGCCATTGAGATTTACCAGTCTGAGCTTTCAGCAAATAAAATGTCTTGAACTAATTGTATCCTAAAATATCCTTATTGCAGCAGTTCAGCCAAAGCTCATTTTTGGAAATACCACAATATGTAAATCTGTGTCTCCCTCTGCCACTCGCCATGCTGGCTGTGCAGTAACTCAGGGTGGTTAATGATGGTAGTATCTCCTTTGGAAATCTGCATCTTTGCTTATTCCAGCTATTTGTCTGAATCTATAAATGTGTGATTTTGTGATACATTTTGTCTCAAAAACTTCATACAGGTGAGGAGGATGTCTGTTGGATATTTTGAGGGGGATTTCAGTTTTTGTTGAAAATATG
The DNA here is from genome assembly GCF_017590055.1 of Onychostruthus taczanowskii. Lineage (NCBI taxonomy): Eukaryota > Metazoa > Chordata > Aves > Passeriformes > Passeridae > Onychostruthus > Onychostruthus taczanowskii. The sequence continues at coordinate 1,767,422 of NW_024502569.1, read as the reverse complement.
GTAAATTTCTGTTTGCCCTGTCTGAGGAAAACTTTCTAAGGACTGGTACCAGACAGTAAAACACCTCTTTCTTCCACACTGGCCTTTTATAGTCTGGCAGGAATTATTCCCAGCCCTCTTAAATTCTCTAAATTCTATTCAGAGTGGAAGCCACTGAAGAAGAGACTTATTTTGATTGTGTATCTTTACTAGACTCATCTGGCTAGAGACGTGTCTTGCATAGGAATTTTTATGTTCTCATGATGGGCTTTACTTGAAAGGCAGTAAGCAGAAAAATTACAAGAGTAAAGATTAATTTTTTTTTTTAACAAGTGCTCTTCCTAAAGGCTCATAAAGGACTCTTGTGAAGGGTTTTGGCGCATTATAGTTTTATGTGCTGGTAGGAAAACCACCCTACCTTTCAGGTAGGGTCTTCTTTCATTACAGATAAAAATTCTTTTTTTTTTTTTTTCCCCCTACTGTTTTTTGTCATGACAGCTCATTACAGATAAAAATTCTTTTTTTTTTTTTTCCCCTACTGTTTTTTGTCATGACAGGGTTAAACATAATATGTATCAATATTTTTTCTTCCCCTGTTTTGTCTGGAACTGGCTCATTTTATTTTCCAGACCCAGTTGGAATTATAGTTATGTGAGAAATTGTCCAAAGCAGGAAGTTACTGAAAAACTGAGTTTATGAGCTCTTGATTAGCATTCTATTGAAGTTGCTAATTAGTACAAATAATAGTGGGTTGGTTTGTCTGGGGCATATTTAACGCAAGCCAATTTTGCTAGTGTTCTGAAGTTGTAATTATATTTTTTTCCTTCCCTGCCATCTTTACTTTTTTGTTTAGTAATGTGAACAGCTGCTGGCGAAAATGCAGGACAGTGCTTGAAAAGAAGTAAAGGATGTTTTCAAAGTTAATAGTGCAGTGTCAATTGAAACACACTAAAAACTGCTTCGCAAAGTACACTAGATTTCAATTACATAAATATGGCTTGAAAGCCATTGGTGATTTTATATATAATGTATATTTTATGTAGACTGCATTACTCCTATTTATACAGATCTCTAAGAAAGGGATAGGTTAAGACTTGATGTACGCATGGCAATTATTGTTAGTTTTGTAAAATCTACAATAATGGTGTATTTTGTTTGATGTGCACAATATTTGTCAGGCAAATACTCATATGTCCAGCAAATTACTCATATGAATACATATACTGGAGGTCAAACTGTTAGTGTTCTAATGTATTTTTAAATAGTTTTCAAATCATATTAGTGTATATAATGATTTACAGGTGTTTGGACGTCTTCATAACTGAATATGGTATAGGTAAAAGTTTACTGAAAGAAGATTTTCCAGACTTGGTCATGCACTTACAATCACAAAATGTGACTTTTCAGAAGTGGAACTGGGAATTTCCCTCTTCCCTTCACATGTACATTCAAGTCATATCAGTGCTACAATACTGCATTTGCCATGAGTGCTAAAGATCAGATGCTTGTGCCATAGCAATATAGCTGGAATACCAGGATGCCTTCTTTTGACGGTTGTCTTGCCTGTTGCACAGGGTACAGGTTTAGTAACTTAGGTGTGCCGTGTGTCCTCTGCCAGTCACTCAGGCATCAGGCTAAAGAAGGCAGTGTAGATGTTTGCTGAAAAATGCTTTTTTTTACTTTTGGGCTACAACTTGTCCATCTGTTGTTTGTGCCCCTTGGGAGATGATCTCTGAGGTGCTGGAGTTCATGCTGCATGGTGTTGGTTGGGTCAGGGACTTTGTTACCTTACAAAAAGTGTATTTTGTGATCATAACTCTGAGAATGCCATTGACAACAACCCTTACTTTTTGAATCCCCAAAGGAGATAGGTCTTCAGACTCATGATGGAGGAGAGACTTTCTTGCAGTCCTGCGTAGGATTCTGAAAGTCTCAGAGAATGCTAGAAAATATTTTGAATGCTTTGGATGTCAGAATAGACTTGTGCTGCTCTGTTTAGGTGGGATTGAGCCTTTCAAACTCAGTGCACTACTACCTTGTTACAGCTTTCATGTGACTTCCCACTCCTCTGGAAACGGACATTGTGGCAATTTGACTGCAAAATCCCTGCAGAAAGCCTTTGTTCTCTTGACAGCAAGACTGCACACTGCAATGTCCAAAGAAATAGTAATGGCTTATCCTGTAGTTGTGCTGGTCTCGCATCTTGCAGTCAACATGGATTTTGTGATCCATCCTCACGTCTGCTTTTCAAAGTCCTTCAGAATACAGGCTCTGGACTGAGGAAAGAAAGGATTGGGAGTAGGAGGTAACTGGAGCTGTATCTCAAGGTAGCTAGAAAACAAGCAGCCCTGAGTGAGAGATACTTAAAATCTTAATTGTTGCATGCATGAAACATGTACACATCAGCCATGAAATGAAACATCACAGAGAAATGATAGGCACACGTGTTTATACCTTAATGCATGCTGACCTCAAGATTTGCCCTCTCGTCCTTGGTAGAAAAGCATACTTCTTGGTATGTTGTTTTTTTATGCATCTTTCTTCTGCTTTTCAGAGAAACTGTTGTCACTTCTACCAGAGTATGTTGTTCCTTATACTATCCATCTTCTAGCTCATGACCCAGATTATGTCAAAGTCCAGGACATTGAACAACTCAAGGACATTAAAGAGTAAGACCACTTTTAATAGTGTTATTTCTAACTTTATTCTAAGTGGAATTTTAATTCGTTGTTGTACACTGTTACACAGTCCAGTATGCATAATGATACCAGTTCTGTAAAATATTGAGAGAAATAGTATAGGTGCTTTTTTAGTGCTCTGTGGTATTTTGTAGAGGAACCCTTCACCTTCTGCTCATCTTCATTTCCTTTTTCCAAAATAACTGTTTTCTCAGAGTTAGACTAGTAAAAGCTGGATTTTAATAATGTTCTCAAATATGCTTTTTGATGGAATTTCTTTTGTACTTTGGTTCATGCGGGATACTGTGTTTCTCCTGTAGGTGCCTGTGGTTCATACTGGAAATATTAATGGCTAAAAATGAAAATAACAGTCATGCCTTTATCAGAAAAATGGTAGAAAACATCAAACAGACTAAGGATGCTCAAGGACCAGATGATCAAAAAATGAATGAAGTAGGTGATACTTTTTGATTGGGAATTGCATTTAATTCTGGCCTGCTAATGTAAAGGGGTTGCTTTTTGTTTATACACTAACTTCAAAATGTCTTTCAATAGAATTGTGTGTATGAAAAGATATTTTATTTAGTGTAATGATTATATTTATTTTAGTTTAGATGGCAGTTATTTTCCTGTGCTTCAGTAATACTTGCACATTTGCAAGAGTCGTAATAGTTTTCAGTTCCTCTGTGTCTGTCTCAGTAAGATTACTAAACACTAACTTTAAATAGATATAAACAATAAAATTTACTGTGTTAATCATTCACTTTAGTGCTTTTTAGTATTTCATTTCTAAAATGCAAGAGTAAATTTAATAATTTAATAGAGGAAGAAAAACACATTAGAAATCTCTTGTGTACTGCATGAAGAACCTTTTTTTTTTCTTCTTTTTTTTTTTTTTTGTGGTTTTAGCATCACATCATATCCAGATTTGTCCCTTTTCTGCTTTTCTCACAGAAATATGTTTTGGGTAGTGGGTGGGTGGGATGTGTGTGCTCATTTGAGTAACTTTGTCTTAGAAACTATGGCAAGCACTACTCTTAAGTGCAGAAAGACCATGAAAACCATCAGTCTTCAACTGTTAGACTCACATTGCTTTTGCTTTTACCACCTGCATTTCAGTATCCTGACAGACACTGTTTAAGATGCAGACTATAGTTAAGTATTCAAGATAATGGTTTTTGAACTGTGATTTGTTGTGGTCCTGCACATGAAAGATACACTGTCTTTTGTCAAGATTTTCAACGAACTGTTTTTTAAACTTTATTATTTACAGAAACTATATACAGTCTGTGATGTAGCAATGAATATCATTATGTCAAAGAGTACAACATACAGTTTGGAATCCCCTAAAGACCCTGTACTTCCAGCCAGATATTTTACTCAACCTGACAAGGTATACTTTGGCGTTTAATTTTTCTTGAGATAAGTCTGTTTAAATATTTCCTAGTTGTAATTCAGTTGTTTTTCTTAAATATTTCTTGTAACTTCAGACTTCTCCCTCTTACATACATTTTCATTGACAATGTATGTATGTGTTTTCGTAAATATTTTATATATATGTGCACACACCAATTTCTCTTCCCCCCTACTCTCATATTACTGTTCTAGTTTAAAAATTCAAAAGCATAAATGATATAAATTAAATCTTTCAGTGCAATCTGCAGAATGTTTATCTCTCATTCGCTGATTATTACTGTAATTGTCCCCACCCCCTTTTTTTACAGAATTTCAGTAACACCAAAAATTATCTTCCTCCAGAAATGAAGTCTTTTTTCACCCCTGGAAAGGTAGGTATGGTATGGGGGTTGAGGTTTGGTGCTGTGTTTGTGTTCTGGTTTGTCTTTGTTTTTGGAGTGACAGTTTTGTTTACTTTTCTGTGGGTTTTTTTGATTGTTTTGTTTTTTGAAGAAAACTAGCATGTAATTAATGAAACATTATGTTTAAGAGAACAGATTGTTCCTAGGTATAGAGAAAGACAAGGGTAAAAGGAAAACTGCTGCTGTCTGTACTGGGTGGTGGCAACAATAGGCAAAGCCTGCTACCTTTAGAAGGAGAGGATCCAAAACCACCCCAATACAACCCATAATATTTGCCACCTTTACAAAATGGTTAACCCTTTTAGACTGCAGAAGACTACAATGTTGCATACAAAGTGGCAGCTAGGGAAAACTATTAACAGAAATAATTTTAAAAATCATTAATCTTTGGCAAAGCTGACTACAATTTTATAGTACCTTACAAGATAACTGACTGTTCTACAGTGTTAAGTTGTTCCTTCAGAATATGCATTCTATTGAATGGCAGTGTTCTTTCTTCACTGTAACTAAACCCGGGTACTCTTTAGGAGAAAATTAATATCTGTTAAAGGAAGTGACAAACTGTGGTTTTCATCTGGATTAATTCGTCCTGTTCTAGATGGCAAAGACCATTCATTTGTTACCTTGAGGAAGAAAGAAATCTTCATTACCCTTAACTTTGCTAATGAAGCATGAACTGTCAGCTAGTAACTTAATAACAAAGGAGGAGTGCAAGCTAGGAAAAGAAGCAGATTTCTCTTTGAGAAATTGAAAGTCAACATTTATGGAGTGGAATAGATCATCACTGAAATTCTTTTGAATCCTAAGTTAACTTTGATATTATTTAAAATTTCTGGTGCTGAGTACTCTAGCTCTCCTTGTGTTGTTTTGAAACTTTATAACAAACAGGTGAGGTGTATTTGACCACCAAAATTTTCAGTTTCTTCACTATCACAAGAGGAACATGAAATGCAAGTTGGTCTGGGGAGTCTTGTTTTTGTGAGTGGAAGACTGGCTTGGGTGAATGTTAGTGGAGTGGATATAAGCAGATAACACTGAGGGCAGGAAAGCTTTGAGTGAGGTTTCTGTGAAAGGGAGGAGCTCTTTGTGCAGGCCCTCATAGTCCTTCTTCAGCAGGAAGTCCAGTTCAGTGTGAATTTGAAAATCTCTTTGCTTTTGAGCTCTTTCAGCATACACTGATTAACATTTAGTTCTAAACTAATAGAAGTAAATTGTTAAGCTGGATTTAGTTCTCCAAGGTTTGTTTTTGGAAAGCATATGCTATTTTTTTTTTTTTTTGTGCTCAGTGCAAGAATGAATCCTTCTAAGTGTAAAATTCCCTCTCGCTATAAAAGTATAAAGAGAAATTCCATGGTCTGTAGCTCTGAAAAAAGAAACACTGCTGATATGATATGCATGTTGAACTTTTTGTAGCTGTCACTAACTGCAGACATAGTTAGAATCTAATATTGGAGGAGAAGATGGATAATGAGAGATGTAGGGAATGGTCTTTGACTCAATTTTTGTACATGTGTGTTTGGCATTCTCTTTAAGAATAATTGAACTCTTTCAGCTCTCTCAAAAGTCAGTATGAGCTGGAGGCGTTTGGCAGGTCTGAAAGATAATCCAGTTAAATTAATAACCTGAAGCTCACCAGTGTCTGGAAATTGTGGCACTTAATAAAAGTCTAACATTTTTAAATCTGTGAAAGAAGTATCAGAATTTTCTCCATAGTATTTGGCTTTTGAGATTCTCATTTATTCCCAGTTGAAACTAGTGTGGTTTCCAGTAATGTCTCCTTTGCTGAGAGGGCCGTTGTGCTGCTATTTCTGCTTCACTGGGCCAGGTGCTTTCCTGATGCAGATTGGAGCTGGTTCAGGTAGATAAATCAGCAGAAAGCAAATGGCACGCAAAGTGACGCACTGCCTGACTGCATGGTCTGGTGAGCACAGAGCACTACCAATGAGAAGAGGACAGAATCTAAGGCTAGAGAGAGGAGTACTAGTTTTGGTGGCAGCTAGTTATTTGATTGCAGCTCCTTCAGTTTCCTTCTGGTCTCTGTTGTAGCTTTCGTACGACAATGTTTATCACTTTGTGTTAAAATTAACATAATGATTGCAGAAAGTGAAATCTGTGAGTATTTTAAGCATAGTACATGTTAACAATATCTGACCGTGTAGCTTAAAATAAAGGAAATATATTTTTGGTTTCAGCCCAAAGCAGCCAATGTTCTTGGAGCAGTTAATAAGCCTCTTTCGTCAGCAGGCAAGCAGTCTCAATCCAAATCTTCACGAATGGAAACTGTAAGCAATGCCAGCAGCAGTTCAAATCCAAGCTCTCCGGGAAGGATCAAAGGGAGGTTGGTAGACAACAAAGGATCTTTGATATTTCAAATATTTGTAATGGAAACTTTGAATACTTCTATAATGTTTTCTAAGTAAAAGACAGAATTCTTTTATCTTACACTGAAGTAAAGTTACAGTACCACATTGGTATAACTGAAACCATGAATATGGCTTTCTAACTCCAGAAATAAATTTTCTTTAAAAAACCCCAAAACAACAAAAAACCACCAAACAAAAACCCACCAAAAAACAAACAAGAACAAAAAAAAAACAACGAAAAAAAAAACCCAAACCCCAGAATCAAATTACATCCACAATTGGCTGAAGGAAAAAAGGAAAGTCTCATATGTTTTAATTTTTTTGAGGACGGGGTTGGGGTGTTTTGGGGTGTGTTTTAGGTAGATAGCTATATTCCCCCATATATGTACACGTGTATATATATGTGTGTGTGTGTACACAGCTGCAGTCCCTGGGAACCTGGCTGTAATGCTACAAACACATCCCACCTAGGGGCAACTGGTAGACCACTGTAGTGGTCCTGCATGACTTCCTCAAGTCCTGCACTTTGCTGGACTTTGCAGACAAATATTTTTGGATTTTAGGTTTTGTGATGGAGAGGTGAGTGCACTGTAAAGCTACATAAGTCATCTTCTAGTTATCTGTCTTCAAAATTATAGCTTGTTTTGTGTCAGCTTTGTATTCATCAGTCTGTGTATCTTATGTTCATTTTTTTTCTTTTAACTGAAAGCCCCCTTGGTGCTAGTTTTTTTTGGGGGGGGGGTTTGTTTGTGGTGTTTTTTGGGGTTTTTTTTGTTTGTTTGTTTGTTTTTTACTGACAGTGGGAGATTGTATAGCCTCCACTATTTGTATTCTTTCTACTGTTTCACATTCTTTCAAGACTTAGGAAATGTTAAGTTTGAATTTAAGACTTCTCATTTGGTACTTCTGTGACTATCCAACATATAATATTAATTTTAAATGTAGTGCAGTGGTTTGCAAGAAATATTTCTCCACTAGAAAGTCTGCAGAAAGGCTTATTTCTTACAAATCATGCGGGTTCACATGCTGCACTGTATCACTGGCTGATGACACGTTCTAGGACTCCAGATTCTTCTCTATATCCAGAAAAATGAATCTGAGATCAAATTTTAAAAAATGCTGCACTCACAGCCTAACATGTTCTGACATCTTCATAATCTCTCCAGTTCACTTAAATTTAAGGGATTAGTTTTTGGGTGGAGATGCCAAAGACAAAGAGAAGAGATGGGAAGGATTCCGGATGCAGATGCACAATATTTCCAGTTTAGTCAGTCTGAAAATGTACAGGCAGATTGGCATCTTTTGAGAGGATGTATAAAACCTAAGCTTCCCATCACATCCCAGTTAATACAGATTGTACACCTGTAAGAGTGAGAGAACATCTTTCACTCACTATGCAGTGCCCAGGCCAGGGAGTTGAGTTTGTGTGTTTGAATACCACTTGTCATTTCCACACATAGCATATTTCTTTTCATTAAAAAACATGCACTGGTATTTAGAAATCTTGCTTCTGCAGATGAAGTGAAATGACTTGTGTATTGGCTTTTGTGCATTACCTGTATCTGTGGGTTTCAATGTTTACATATGCAGGAGGCATTATTGTCCATGTTTAACATCTGTAGAAACTGAAATATAAATGAAATTACTGCTGCAAAAAGCAGAGGGAAATTTGAATTGCTGTTTTATTGCCTAAATCTCACCGTAGGAAGATGTATGCTCTTTGGCTGGTCTGTCTGTGGGAATCTTTGATGGCTATAGGAAATTGTAGGCAATTGTATGCAAACACAGATCTCTTGCAACTCACACTCTTCTGTTTAAAAAGGCTGCTTATCTTTCCCAGTGAAAAAAGAAAATTGAATGTGGTTTTGATCAAAACATTTGCCTTGAGACCTAGGTGATGTGACTTGTGATACTTGATATCTATAGTACCCACAGTGAAAGGGTCCTTCTGCCAAATTGTTCTTGGTTTATTAATTGATTTTTTAAAATTAAAATTGTTGTCCTTAGTATTTTTTTAATGATTCCCCAACGTATTATAATAATGAGGGAAATATATGTTTATTCATCCTAGGCTTGACAGTACTGAAATGGACCACAGTGAAAATGAAGAATTTACACTGGCTTCACCCTTACCAGGAAAGAAAACTGACAAAAGGGACGACTCTGATCTTGTAAGGGTGAGCTGTTAAAAATTAATGTGATGATATTTGAGATAATTCAAAAAAATATGGTGAAACATGAAACTGAGCTGATATTTTAAACTACTGGAAAATGTGTTTAGAGTTGGATATGAAAATACAATGAAAAAAAAGGTTTTGTTTCTCATAGAATCATATAGGTTGCAAAAGACCTTTAAAGGCCATCAAGTCCAGCCATTAACTCGGAAGAGTGAAGTCCACCATGAAATCTTGTCCCTGAGGTTACAGAGGCTTTGGAGAGTGGTAGTATCCCTACTAATTCTTACCGATGGATATACATATATATGTAGTTCAGTAATAAGAAAGGTTCCTAATGAGGATGTAAAACATCTCACTCAGATGTAGTGCTTTAATATGTAAAAGAAGTTGCAAGCAGGCTAAATATTACCTTAAGCAGTATTTATACCCATATCAGAATACAGAAAAATAAACCACTGAAGAAAATTATAATTGTATTGTAATATTAAAAACAGGTCAAATAAAATAATAAGAATTTCCCTTACCACGAGTAAGTTTCACTTCTTTGTGCCTTAATAGTAGTTGACAGTCTGTAAATTTTCTAGTATTTGGAATATGCATGAGAAAGTAATAAGATCAGATTTGCTAGAATTGGATTTTCTAGGCTGCATTAAAGATGTCCTGTATCTGATGTCACTGCTGCTTTATTTCTTTTTACTGTCTCTGACATTTATCTTTTCTCTCATTATGTCATTCTGGTGCATTTTTCTAGGTTGCTTGGGACATAAGCTACTGTCTAGTAAAAATTCCTGAACTTTTGCTTGTATAAATAACTATCTTATAGTGTGGGAAAAGCAAACCAGTTTATAACTAAGTAAGAAAAATCTGGAGTCTCTTGTCTAAAAAACCTCACACTTCTGTGAACCCTAAAGTCTGAGAGTCCAGACAGCTCCTGGCATGCAGTTCATGTTTAGAAGCATTAGTTTGAACTGGTAACTACTGAGAAAGCTCAGTGATAAAGCAAATACAGCTTAGTGTCTTGAGTACTTTTTTGAGAGCATCATTCCACTTTGAATTTGTAAGTGAGTTGCTCAAGATTGTGGATTCAGAACTCATTTTTGGTTTTTTGGAGTTGGGGAGCAGGTTACAGCAAGCATTAACTGAGAAGCAGGATTTTAATTGGGTAGCAGACGGTCCATGTTATCGCTCTTCAGGATTACACCTTAAATTAACAGATTAACACCTTAGTTCTAAGGTTGTGGGACACTGTTTAGCCCTAGAGAGAAACTTTACTTTGAAATAGGCAGCAATTACTTAGTGGCTAAAAAGAGTTGCAGTGACAGATGTGCATCTGCAAAAGCAAATGAAATGGGGTATAATGAGAATGTCAGTGAAGACATGAACTGACAGGAGATGTCATCATTGTTCAAACATTTTTCTTATTTTCTTCTAGGGTAATTTTTTGTCTTTCAATTTCTTTTCCTTTTTACCCTCATATCCTTCCTAGATTTTCTTTCTGCTTTTCTTGAAAAAGGTTTTTGGTTAAAATGGAGACATGAATGAATATGTAAACTCACCTGTATCTTATGTCACAAGGCAGATGTACAGGGAAAAAACCTTCATTCAGGTTTTAAATGATGTATCTCTGATTATGTAGATGAAATTTCAATGTGGCAAATACTAATAAATGTATTGAAATACAGTAGTGTTACTATGAAACCAATATTGGTACGAAACAGAACTAGTTTAAATATTTTGGATAATTTCATGATGTGAAATGAAAGAGTCATGGTACCCATGAAATGGGGATGGGTAATATTTTCTGCTTTTATTTTTCTGAGGATTGGTTGGGGCCCTATAGCTGCTTATTGAATTCTTTGCACTGTTTATGGCTCTTTACTGTGCTCTTTAGAGAACTAGAGCATGCAGAGGAAAACCAAGAGTTTCTGTGAATATGTTTTCAAACCTTATGATTCAGAATGGGTTTCTACCTTTGTTGATATGTTAGAGGGAAGGGCTGCCATCCAGAGGAGCCTTGACAGGCTTGAACACCAGGAGGTTCAAGAGTTTGACAGGGGAACATCAGGAGGTTCAAGAGCTCCAAGTGCAAGGTCCTGCACCTGGCTCCAGGCAATTCTCAGTATCCATACAGGATGAGGGTTGAACGGATTGAGAGCAGCCCTGCAGAGAAGGACTCTCACGGTCACTCCGTGTATGAGAAATGGGACATGAGCCAGCCCATGTGCTCACAGTCCAGAAAGCCAGCTGTATCCTGGGCTGATCAAAAGGAAACTGGCCAGTGGGGGCAAGGAGGGGATTCTTGATGTCTCTTGGGACCCTCATCTGGAGTGCTGTGTCCATCTCTATGTCCCCATTAGAAGATGGACATGGAGCTGTTAGAGCAGATCCAGAGAGAGGCCACAAGAATGATCAGAGGGCTGGAACACCTCTGCTAAGAGGAAAGGCTGTGAGAGTTGGGATTGTTTAGCTTGAAGCAGAGAAGGCTCTGGGAAGACCTTATTGTGGCCTTCCAATATGACGGGGGCATGTAAGAAATATGGAGAAAGATTTTGACTTGTCCTATAGTATTGGGACAAGGGGCAGCAGTGTTAAACTGAAAGAGGTGAGGTTTATTAGACATAAGAAAGGGATTGTTTACAGTGAGGGTGGTGGGACACTGGAACAGGTTGCCCACATGAGTTGTGGATGCTCTGTCAATGAAGATGTTCAGGGCCAAGTTGGATGGTGCTTTGAACAACCTGGTCTCGTGAAAGGTGTCCCTGGCCATGGCAGGATGGTTGGAATGAGATGATCTTCAGAGGTCCCTTCTTACCCAAATCATTTGTTTTAAGGCTTGGGTGGGTTGTTTTGCTGCTCAGAGCAAATGTTGGTACAGCTCTGACAACAATGACTTGGCAGCTACCACTAAATTCCTGTGTTTCCTTCTATGGTTGTAAAGTCAGGTTGCCCACTGTCTTCTGTATCAGTGCCTTGCCAGTGCCAGCATAGGAGCCAGGCATAAGCACCCTGCAGCTCACAAGAAGAACTGAAGGCACAAGCTGGCAATTCCCATCTTCTCTTCTTATTGTCTTGTTGATAGAAATGCACTTATGGATGTTCTGTCCTACTGTGCTGGACACAGCAGAGGATACAAATGAGGAAGGCCTTACACGCTTCAGGGTTTTAACTACTCACTTTTCAAATAATCTTTCCCCATTGTCTGCTGTTTTATATGTAGGTGTGTGTTTATATTTTTTGAAAATATTTTTGAAATTAATATGGTAAACAATCTGAGACAACTTGTGTAATTTGAAGACTTTCTTGTTGGAGGAAGCTTCTACATGTGACTGTTTAATATGGCAATTTAATTTTTAATTTAATGGTGCAATCTTGCCTTTTTAGTCAGAGATGGAGAAGCCTAGAGGAAGGAAGAAAGGCACTATCACAGATTCAGAAGAGAAGCTAAGCATAGATGACCTGAATAAACTGGGTCAAGAGCAGAAACTTAGAGGCAGTCAACGGGGAAGGAAGAGACCTGCAGTTGTATCAGAAGCTGATGATACACAATGGCAAGAGGAAAAACGGCTAAAAGAAGATGTGATAGAAAGTGAGGATGAACAGAACAGTCCACCAAAGAAAGGGAGAAGAGGACGCCCTACCAGAACAAATAATGGGGCAACACCAAAGGAAGAACCAGTGGCAAAGTCATCAAAAAGGAGCAAAAAAAAACAACCGCCAGCAGCTGCAGTGGAAGAAGAGGAGGAGGAGGAAGAAAGGCAAACTGAAAACATTGAGCAAAAACCAAAAGGCAGGCAAAATAGGACATCAAAAAGAACACAGCAGAGGTAAGTCTGTCTTCTTGTAAGCTGTGTCTTTTTTATCTTTGGACATTAGTTATAATTTGATGCTTTGCAATTTGGGTCTTCCTCAAAACAGAGCAGAACCATCTGAAAGTAGTACAGTTGAATCAGCACAGTCTACGCCACAGAAAAGACGAGGAAGGTCATCACAAACACCACCAGCACAGCAAAAAAAAGTGTAAGTCTTCTAAATCTGTGTTTAGTGAAAATTAAATAATGCCCCTGTGCGCCCAAGCAAACCTTTACTGGAAATATTTCAGAATGCTAGTTGACAGTTAAGAAAATAAATTGCTATTGTTATTTCTAAAATGTTTTCCTTAGCTGCTTCTCCTAGGGCATCTCACAACTGAGGAAGAGGCTGTAAGTAATTTTAATGTGCTCAGGTAGCATGTATGTAGCTTTGCTTTTTTAGGAGAAAAGTCAATAAAGCATACAGAGGTCTTGAAGACAGGGTTTTATTAGGACTTAAAGGAGAGCAAAGTGGCCTTGTTTGGATAGCAGGGAAGAATCAAATTGTTACTATGGTGAAACAGATTTGTGGAGAATTAAGTTTATTCTCATTCTCCCTAAATTAATGTTCACTTTCTAATTTGTGGCCTTCTTACCATCCACTTAAATAATTTTCATGTGGAAAAGATGTATTGTGATCAGTGAAGGGTAGTAGCTTCTGAAAATTCTGAAGTGCATTAAGTTCCCAAATGAAGGTAAACTTGTTGTTGGCTAGCTTCATTTTTTGGTGCCTGCTATAGGAAAACACAGGTATCTGTACCTTTTCTGTACATGTGTAGATAATATATGTAAGCAGAGTGCACAAGGGGTTATTTGACCACTTGTATCAAACTGCAGCTCATGGAGAATATTTACTTTTCTAGAACCTGATATAAATTCCTTGGGGCACTACTTGAGGACATCTACTGTCTGACACTGTTGTACATCTCTGTTGTCTGTCTGGCTTCTGGGCTTAGTTAGCATCACATTGCTCTTCCTCTGGCAGTGTAGTGTACTGACTTGCCTTATAGCAGGGATCTTCCCTACAGGAGAACCTTGCCTGAGCAAGCTTTTATACCCTCATTTCAAATTCTGGGCTCACTCTGGATCACATGATCTGGCATGTTGCATGCTATACATCCTGACCTTTCCAGTTTCCCTGCCTCAGGTCAGACCTGTGCTTCTCCTTTACTCTGTAACCAGAAGCACAGGACCAACAGTGGTTGGTTACTCCAGAAGTCACTACTACACATGCAGTAGAACAAGAGTTGGAAACTGCTACTGCCATGCAGGGAAGACAAACCAACAAATTATTGTTGGGTGATGTGCTATCTGGTGTTTGTCAAACGTGCCTTTTACTAAATATTTAAATAACTTTTCTCTGTGAAGTTGGTATGTTTCTTTACTCCATTTTAAGCTGACAGTAAAATATATCAATACTCACAATCAGTAACAAGCATAGCTCTTGTTCATGTGTATGCAGCTCCTGTCAGCTGTCAGGGTTCAAAGTTGTTGGATCTATTCTAGATTTCATTAAAAAAAAAAAAAAAAAGTGGGTTGTGTTTGTTTGTTTGTTTTATCAGACCACCCATATTTCTTGACTGTTCTTTTTCCAAATCTGCAAGAAAAAGGTGAGACAGTAGCCATTTCTCAGTCTTCAAAGTGCATTGTAGTCAAGTCTTTCTCCCTCATCTACATGAGTTTTCACTGAAGGAAGTTGATAGACTGAGCCAACATTGTGTACTGCAAGATAAATATGTTTATACCAAATGCTTAAAGCTTTCTGTGCTCCTTGGGATTGGATTTGGAAGAATCTAGCTTGTGAATAATTCTTGTGCTTCCTTTTCAATTCTGTTGCTTCTACCAGTCTTGGAGGACCTGAGTTGGGCTAATTTGTCTTAAGGGATGGCAAGTTGGTTGGTTTGGAAATACTATAATTGCTGTGCACTTGAGAGATTTTATTTGGTCTGAATTTTAGTGGTTCTCAGGATTGAAAATTCCTACCACTTTCATGATGTGATGGCATCAGAGTATGATTGTTTTGGATCTGTGCCTCCACTGGAGATTGAAGTCTGTCTGTTACGTCCCCGGTACTGAGTTTCCGGTTTCATTTCAACCGAAACGTCACCAACCTTGGGTGCACCAAGACTGCACCTGCAGCAAATGGGATGATTCAGTGATTTGATTCTGAATTGTGCTACTGTAATGTGGCTGCAACTGTGGAGTTTTGGATACATTTATAGTTGGCTTTTCTTTAAGGCAAGGGGTGTTGGCTAATTCTCATTTTAAGCAAATAGGTGCTTCCTGCTTGTGGCACAAGTCCCATAACCAACACAGACAGTTTAAGATTTTGTTGACTGATTGTTCTTGATTACCCTGATTAAGATATTGTTATGCTGATTATCCCTAAGGTAACTTGGAAGATTTGCATTTTAGGTGTTAATTTCATGGGTAGCAATAGGGGTTCTTCTAAGTCTGAAAAAACATAGATGCAGTTATTCAAATTTGTTATGTAAGAAGTCCTAGAGAAGTAGAGTACTGTTAATGGAATTGAATAGAGAGAAAACTAACAAACAATATTCAGTCTCTGGCTGTTTGGCTTTTCCTGTTCATTGGTTAGTGTTGTTACAGGCCTATTTTGGCCTGTATCGTGACACTGAAGAGAAAAATCTGCCGCGTCTGTAGAGGCAAAATTGTTCAACTTTGTGCTCCTGGGCCTCTATTGTGGAACAATTTTGTTTTCAAATAGTGTTGTCCAGCCTCCTAGCTTCACTTCAGTTCTGTGCATGGATGAACTAGACAGGTGTAAAAGACAGCAGCATTATATAACATGAAATGGTAAGGCTGCTGTTTTTGTGAACTGGAATGTTTGCTCTGCTGTACTGTTTATACATACATACTGCAGATGTACAGGTGCTGTGAAGGTGATCTTTATTGTTCTTCTCCTCATAGCCGTGCAGGGCGTTCTAAACAAGCAGCCAGTAAAGAG
The DNA here is from genome assembly GCF_017590055.1 of Onychostruthus taczanowskii. Lineage (NCBI taxonomy): Eukaryota > Metazoa > Chordata > Aves > Passeriformes > Passeridae > Onychostruthus > Onychostruthus taczanowskii. The sequence continues at coordinate 1,751,592 of NW_024502569.1, read as the reverse complement.
AATGAATCCAGTGAAGAGATGGACGTGTTTCAAAGTGGTTCACCTGTCAGTGATGATATTCCCCAGGAAGAAGTAATGGAAGAAGAGGAAGTTTCCACAATCAATGTAAGAGAAATGCCTGAACTTTTCTTTGTGAGTCTTTATGGTGTTCTCTGTGTATTGATGATCAGACAATGACCTCTGTTCTTAGAATGACTTCTCATTTTTAGAACTTAACCTTCCTCCTTTGAAATGAATGGGGTGGTTGTCACCTAGCACTGTTGTGTAGTGGAGCTGCACTGTAGTTTCCTAGAGAAGCTGCATTTCTTAGAAAATAATTTTTCATCAAGTATCTTGAAGTTTCTGTCCTTTGTAGCCTTTCTTATCTGAATGCCAGAATTGTGTAGCATCTAATGGGAATTATTTTCCAGGTAACTCCTGCCATTCTTCTCATCTAGAGTTTAATAATTAATAAAGCTTCTTTATACAAAACAGACACACAAAATAAATAGTACTGGAAAATAAGCATGGAGTCTTGGAACAGAATCCTAAACTGATCTCTTCCTCTTGCCAGCATATGTTAAAATGAGTTCACTTTCGTATTCATAGAAATATATTGGCAATGTTAGTAGTTGCACTGAAACTGAGAATGCCTTCACACTTTTGGATAAATCTGATGGTTGGAGCATCTGAGGGTATGGAAACTCTGAGAAAGGAAACTGCATTGTTGTGAATTCCATTGAGGATGTGGGCTCAGTAAATGAAGTTAGGTCCTGGTCACTGAGTGAGACGTGTACTTGTGACAAAATGAGTAATGAATGACACTGCATATGGATACTCAAACATTATTGAGTGAGCCTGACCATTTTTTCCCATTATAAAATGTATTTGTTCTTGAACTTTTCAAAATTTTTCTGTAAAAAACATTTTAAATATATTTTTTCCAAATAGGTCCGTCGCAGAACTTCCAAAAGGGAAAGACGATGAGTGAGCATGTAGTTACCAGCCTTCCAGGTGAAAGCTTTGAAGAATGCTTTTAATATAAAGCTTGAGACTGAATGAAGCTGTTAGTGCACAAATGGGGTTGCTGAAGAAAAGACAAAACCTATTTTACTGCCCCTGCATTTGCAGTCCCTAGGTCACAAGCTTTAGCCACACACATGTTGATATCATTAACTGTGGATTTTTGTGAAGTGTAATGTGCGCTGGCTTTGTAGACATATGAATTAAACTGTAAATAGTTCTTTTTTTAATGTTTCTGACTTATAAAGTGCTTGTATATCTTTTATCTGCGGCTTTAAACTGACAGTACCCCACTGTTTATTGGATCGATTGATTTAAAAAAAGAACAGAGTTTGTTGAAAATTGATCTCAAGCAATATCTGTCAGTGTTCGTATTTGTACTCTTGTTGACATTTAACTGTGAAAAACAAGTCAGTTGAACAAATAGTGCCACGTTCTTTTGCCACTATTTGTCGAGGAGAAGAAGAAGAAGAAGAAAAAAAAAACAACCTTTGTTTCCTTCATGAATATAACCTAGTGTTTACCTTCAGGCACCTACCTATCATCAGAGGTGCTAAATTACTTTCTTTTACAGTTGAACAATATTGGATAGAATAATACAAGAGATGCAAATTTTGAAAGAAGTTTTGTTTTAAACCTCAGTATTGATGCCAGACTTTTCTGGACTTGCAGTGGCATTGAAAAGTCAAAAAGGATTTAAAATATTTTAATTTTAAAAGCGTGGTATTAAATAATGTACTGAATACCCTACCCATTTTATCTTCCCCTATCAGTTTTTATTAATCTACTGTATCAATAAAATTCTGTAACTGAGTTTTTAATAGTCTAGTATGTTAATGTGTATAGATATTTCCTTCTGAACATGATGTTCACAAAGAGCAAATTATTACTACATTATAATATGAAATCTGATATATAAACATTAGTGAAAATACAGTTCTTATTACAATGTAAAGTTAATCACAAAGAAATTTTATTGATGCAGTGTGTCTTTATAAAGCTGTTCTTGAGAGCCAAGTGTTTTGTATTTTATAGTGAAGTTGCATGTTTATGAAAATGTGCTGAAAATGGGATGTAATGTTTTTTTTGAAACTCGTATCTAGCAGTAGTATATGGTAGGTTGCCTCATGAGAGATCCTTTTATTGAGAGTTTATTGTATCTTTCTGTTTTGTTTTTGGTTTTTGAGCCAAATTTTTTTGGTATGAAGAGCTAAATTTTTTGTTGAATAACCAGCTGTCAATTATTATGGTCAAGATATTCAAGATTTGAATGAAGCTCCATTTTTATTTTGTGCTACAATAGAGAGAGGTTGGTTTGTACTGGTTTTTTGTTTTGGTTAGGGTTTGGTTTTTTTTTTTGTTTTTTTTTTTTTTTTTTTTTTTTTTGGTTAGGGTTTGGTTTTTTTTTTTGTTTTTTTTTTTTTTTTTGTTGTTGTTTTTTTTTTTGTTTTGTTTTGTTTTGTTTTTTTGTTTTGTTTTGTTTTTTTGTTTTGTTTTTTTAGTTATAATCTGGAAAAAAAAAACAACAAAAGAAACAATATACATAGAGCAGTATCCTATATACAGTTTAACAGTTTGCAAACTGTCTTTGAACCAAAATATATCAGTTACTATACTCTGCTTAGCCAAGCACACATCATAATTTCAGGTGCTGTTCTCCCTCTCATTCCCTACAGTTCACAACACATGAAAAATAAATTTCTAACTGAAGAAAATTTTATTTCATTGAATAATGGAGCGTTTTCACATAATCCATCAATAAATAAGTTATTGTTGCAAGGTTGCCTGTAAAGATTATAGGAAAGGATAATACTGAACCGCAAATTCACCAATTTACAAACTGTAAGATCACTAATAAAACAAGCAACCCTTAGAATTTTTTCATTATTCATTTTTTTTGGTACCACTAGGAAAAGGTATTATAAACAATTAGATTATTCTGCCTCATCTTAACTTCCCCCTCTTCCAGTATTCTGCTTTTTAACATTCACACCTATAGATATGGGGGAAATGCTGACTAGAAAGGCAGTTATGGTTGATATGAACTGACTTTGAATAGTTGGCACAACAGAACTGGCTTACTTATGCTTCAGCAGTGCAAATGCAAGTTGTTGAGGGTTTTTTATGGTATAAAATGATTGAAAGCTAGCTTTGTATTTTCCTCTTTGACAGAATTGCACTGAAAACATTTATGGAAGATGTACCTTTAAGTCAATTTTATACAAAAATATGAAAAAGTAATGCTGAAATTGCTGCAGACTCTTGAGGCTTTATGTGCATAAACATGGTTAGGTTAAACTTCATGGAATATTGATGCACCATTACTGATCATAATGTTTATTGTAAATTTAAACCATAGTTTTGCAATTTAAATGTTGATTTCTTGGGTAATAATGTGTAAATCATTATTTCTTGAGAAATAAGCTCAGCAAATATGTCATTCTTATATTCAAACCTCTTCTAAGTTCATTCTCATCTCATATAAAGAAAATGAATATTTTATGTACTAACATTTTGAGATCTGCGTACAGTAGCTACAGTAGATTATAATTATGTATAAAAGATAAATTGCTAACATTCAGTTAGCATGCTCTTCTGCAATGATCATGTTGAGTTTATAAAAATGTACTGTATTACATTAAAAGATCAAATTGAACTCAATGTAACAAGTTCCAGTATGACATTTTTGTGAGATTACCAAAGTGTCTTGCTGTACTTTGCAGCAAATAAAGCTTTTGTTACATTTCCTTTTTTTGCTGCAGTGCAACAGGAAACTTTCAGTGATCTGTAGTTCATGTGCAAAATCCAAACAGGGATTGTAACCTTTATGCTACTGTTTAAAAATAATTCACTGATTCCAGAAGCATGGTGGTTTTTTACCTGTCACAGACAGAGATAATGAATATTTAGGGCAAGCTAACCCGCTAATAGGAAGGAAACATGAAAGTGTTTGAAAGTTCTAATGTGACTATACCTGTTCCACCTCAGAAAATCAGAATCCTGTATTAACTATACTTGACTCTGCCAATTGACTTTATTTTCTAGCAAAATAGAAACCCTTTTCAAATATTTGGACACTTGCTATTTTGACATTTGGATCTCTGTGAACAAAAATATTAGTTTACAAAAAGATACAAATATTAAAGACATTTTCACCAAAAATGAATATGCTCAGTTTGTGAGTAACTTGCAAAAAACTTACGTGTTGAATCCTAAATACATTATTCTGGCATAGCATTTGTCATCTGACACTCTAGAAAAGTCACCACCAAACATGAGAGGGTTGTGTGCAGTTTTCTTGCTGCTTTTTTTTGCATGTGTAGATTTTGACAGATTATCCAAGTCTGCTTTTGTGAATGCACACAGTAGGTTTTGGATCCTGCAAGTTTACTTATCATTCATACTTATCCCTATTGCTCTGTGGGGTTAATTCTTAAATGCAGTCGTCCTGTGCAAATACAAGTACAAACCCAAAAACGTTGTTTGAATATTCTCAGTTGTGCACACAGAGGATATGAGGATCTTAAAACAGGACACCAGCGATAAGCAAAATTGTAAGTTTGTGGATGGAATAATTTTACAAACTTGCCTGTGTTTAAATACATATAGTGCAGAAATGGATACATCTGTACCTCATCCGAGTAGGTGCAGTACATATTTTATAAATACTTTTTTAAAGAGACACATTCAGGTACACCACTGTGTTTGATCAAGGCCTCATGTCTATAAACACACATGACTAAGATGAGTTCTAGATGGCCATCCTGCTACTCTGATGGTTATGTAATGACCAAAATGATGAAATTCACTTGACGAAGACCAGTCATCCATCAGGAGCGGTAGAACAATCTGTATGCATTCTTTTTTCCTTTTTTTGTGCTCACAGATTGCCATTCCAGTCTTCACATCTTTGTTGGATGTTGCCTTTACAAAAGACATTTACTAATTTAGGTGCAATAGCCTAACACTGACAGAAGTGATTTCTGTTCCACAGACAAGCAAACTTCCTGACGTGTCAGTAGGTTTGACCCACATCCTCAGGATGCCCTCTTCATTGCATACAGTACAGATTCTGCTCTTTTGTTGATCCTGGAAAAGTAAGAAGCTGAATGTTGGCAGTTGGTAAAGAAATACAGACAAAAAAACCCTCCACCCAATTTGTTTTAAAGTTCATCAGATTCTGCTGTCTAAAAGATCCAGTCTCTTCACAGTGGTCCCCAGGTGCCACTGTATTTGTGTGGGCATGATAAACATGGTCTTGTACAATGTGTACAGTAAGGAAAAGATTTCATGCTTGCATTTTTTTCAGTACCTCAGTACAGTCATGATGTGGTTTTCAGCAGCACTTTCATTTCTGTAATGAAGGTGTATATTGTATATTCTTTTTGAAACAGCAGCATCATATCGATGTAAGAAGGAAGAAAGCCTCTACATGCACATTTCTACCCCTGCAAATAAGTATTTCAGTAATGATGCAGTATGTTGGAATTACTTTAACATGTGGGTTCTTTGAAGGATGGATAACATAAGGTGCTTGATTTGGCTAGCTGTGTTTCCCATACTTGTATCCTACCTCACATATGTAGACACAAAGGAATGCAGTATTTTACAAATCAAAGCAGTGTTACTGAACACTGTCCCTGCTTACTTGGAAGTAATTTTGTTACTAAAAAGAAATTGCAGGTCACAGATTTGTTAGTGGTTCTGAAGAGATTTGGTGCGCTGATGGCTTCAGATAACATGTTCTGTAATACTGTGTCAGTATTGTTGTTTTTCATTATTTTTCTATAGGTAGAAGACAATTGCACAAGTTATGACATGCAGTGTAAGAGAACATGAGAACTTAGTAGCAATTTCAATAGTGGTAACTTCAGTTGCTGTTACAGTGTAGAAGATTGCATTAGAATGAAACAATCTTATCCTAAAAAGCTTTTTCTTTACTGTGTTGGGAAGACAAGCTGTAAACCAGCTTTCTTCTTAATCACAGCACCTTGAAATGGTCTGTTTCGTAACAGCTGTCTTTTTTTGGTAGATATACTTTAAACTTGCAGGTTCCTGTTTCTTGTAGTATATTTCTATTTAGCAAAACTAAATTATTGTAAACTAAAGATATTTTGAAGAAGAGAAGAGTTTTGAATCCTTATTTAATAAATTAATAAGGTGTTCATTTTAAGCAAAGAGTTTTTTGGGGGTTGGCTTTTGTTGGGTATTTTTTATAGCTATACCTGTAGATGCAGTAACATGTTACATGAGCATGATGTGCTTCGCCATTTTTCTAGTCTTTGACCTGCAAGACACTGAAAAGCAGTATTACCTGTCTTTGTGTTTTCCCAAAAGGCATTTACTCTTATCCTTCAATGACCATTTCAAAAGATGAATAAATTATGGTTTAATTATCTTCTGTTATAATCTCTATGGTTTAGGTGATGAAAAATCAAGTGGGGTCAAGTGGTTGGGTGGAAAGTGAGGTATTAGGGATGGGTTATTGATTTGAAAGGTGCTGGAGAGATCAGTAAAGAGTAGGGAATCAGCAGATAAATGAGGTAGGCATGCATTTCCTGATATGAAATGACTTATGGTAGGAGTGTTCTACTCAAGATGAAAGCTGAGATGGTGAAAACTAAAGTGGTGATGATGATAGTATTATTATTTATTTAAGAGAGGAGAATTGAGGATGTGTTGCTTTCTCTGATTTGGAGGAAAATGTGTAAGAACCTGCATAGAATTGAGACTAATGCCAGGAGTGTTTGTGGCAAGAGGGCAATGGCTACTGCTGAGGGCAAATGTCATTAGTAAGGAATTTGGAATAGTTTGGCAAAAGAGGATTCTAACCTCCATAGGTAGGAAGTAGGGCAGCATTCATTTATGTGCTAAAGTAAAACTGGGGCAAAAGAGGTCAAGGTATAAGCCATTGGGAAACAAGAGCTTTCAAAGCTGCCTAATAGCAGCAGCCTGCACAGGCCCACATTGCAGATAGCAGCATTTAAGCATTGGAATGATGTTTCCTACAGTGCCTCTCATTCAATCTTTCAATGTGACCTCTTTTCTCAGCAGCATTTTGTGAAACCCTGATTATCTGCTCTTCTTTACTAATATCAGTATACGTTCTCAGCAGCCTGGGATGATTCTCCCCTACCTTCACATACAGATGTCCTCTTCTACAGGACAGTGTGAGTCCTATGCCCAGTCACTGCTGCTTTTCATTCCTTTCAGTGGGCCCCAGCCAGGCAGGTTTCTGAATCTTTCTGTTTGCGACATGGGCTCTTTGCTGAGAGCGTGCTTGGTCACTGAATGGCCTCCTCAGGGAAGCAGTCACAGCAACAGGCCTGACAGAGTTCAGGAGTGTCTGGATAACACTCTTGGTAGTTAAGTTTATTTTCAGGTAGTCCTGTGAGGAGCAGGGAGTTGGGCCTGATGATTGTTATGGTTTCTTTCCAACTCAAGGCGATCTGTATTTCTAAACACAGCTGTTGTGCTGCTTGTTTCACAGGCATTGAGGTGTAAAGCAAAAGCAGTCCTTGGACTGCAAGGTGTATTGAAAAAGATTTGGACAGGTTTGGTAATTCACAAGAGAAGTAGTAGTTGAACTGCTGCTACATTTTGATACCTCATTTTCCCAACATCTAGTGCGCCAAGCTGCTTCCAAGGTTATAGGTAATATAGAACTTCAACAAAATTAGGAAGGTGTCTTCCAAAATCTGGCCTGTATTATCCAGTGAAATGGCAAGGAAGGACTCCCTTGAAACATAAGTAGCCAACTATGTGTTCCCAAATACACTTTGTTTTCTGAGTCTAAAGGAGGAGTAATACAGAGAGATTTAGACAGAAGTTTCCATTCACTCTTTCTTGCTCCTGGTAGTAGGGAAGAAACAAGTTTTCAGTAGGAATGTGAAAGAAAATGAATACTATTGCAGTAGGGAAGAACAAGTTTTGCCAAACCATTTTTTGTATGGAAAGAACAGGAAAAGTTACTCAGGAAATATGTATCACTTCAGCAACATTTAATGATTATATATACTTGGGTGCTATCCTGACAAATGTGTGATTGTGGCCTATGGGATATTACAATAATTATTCATGGGATAGTGTTTAATCTCTGTAAGGATCTTAAAATTAATTTTATTTTCATCTGAAGCTGTTCAGTTACTTTTATTGTTTATTTTTCTATAACTGTTATTTAATATCTGGTCAGCATCCATTGCCTGGTTTCAACTTTTGCATTTAAACAAAATAGGGAAGTGAGAGATGGCCATGACACAAAATTGCTGCCATTTAGTGCTATCATATTTACTTCATATAAAATATTTGATGTAACATGAGAACCCTTTAAATCCATGCTTAATTCATTAATATGTTCAAAACTTGTGATTTTGTCATCTTCGTTTCTGTGTTACTATTTGATATTGAATCTGGAACATTGTTTTATTTTGTGGTGTTTTCTGTTTATGCAAGAAAAAGGAGTCCTTAGTACTGTAGCCATCCCTGCTTAGGATCCACCATTCTATTTAACTTCAAGACTTATGAGGAATTCTAAATAGTTGTTTAAGTAGCTGGATTGTCCCATTTTGTTACAAAGGTAAAAAATTGCCCAGGTGTTCCTCAGTTAAAATTTCTGGGGTGAATGACTGATACAGCTGGAGGCTTCAAACAGTGATTCCCTGTTTGAATCTCTGGATTCCATGTTCCTGTTAATGAAGTGTGATGTTCCTGATAGCCATTACCTCTGCTAGATGTAGGGAGATACTAAACCTCACATCCATTCAGCCACATTTTTCCATTCCTCTGTTGTGTTAATTTTAAAAGGAGTGGGAGTTTCATCTCTGCCAGGAAATTACTTCAAATCTTTAAATCTTTTTCTTGCGAGCCTTTTGCTTTTATGTGTAATTTGTCTGTCATGGTCTTGATATCAAAAGGCATTTCAATGTTTTCTTGTTTTGGATTTTTTTAACCACATAAATTTAGATCTTTGGACATAAGCTGTTCACTTCCCCTGCAGGCATTCTGTCCAGGTGTTCTGCTATTTCTAGCCAGTGACTGTACACAGCTAGTTGTCTGTGTTCAGGCCTTCTGGGAGATACTTTTAAGAGGTGAGTGGTCAGAGTGGCTTCTACCCAGACTCAGGTGACTTCTGGAACATTGAAGATCTACCATATTCTGGTTTTCTTCTGTACACCTGCATGCAGCCTCATCCATGCTCTTGCTAATCTGGATTTCACCACACAAATTCCATCATGAGAGCTCATGGGGTCATCTGGCCCACTGACGTGACACAGCATGGTAGAATTTTTTGAGAACCTTCTCCTGTGCTAGGCAGTAGCCAACTAGTGCTAAACTACCAACTGCACTAAAAGTGGTGTAACATTTTCATGGGAGTGCAGGCCAACTCACTTGAAGAAAGCATTAGTTGGTGTATGCACAGTGGGTGAGCTTTGAGAGACCATGAACATTCTACTTGGGTTTTCTGTCATTTGGTGTCTGCTGCCGACACATTCCTGCAGCTGAGAGGTTCTGAAATGCTGAGTATGAGAGGAGTGAGAATCCAGAACATGGCAGCTTTGCATATGGCAAGGGGATCTCTCCTGTCCCACGTGCCAGAGAGAAATACAACCATGTAGGAGGCGTTGTTATTAAAGTAGAAGATGTGTGTATTTGCTTCCTTTCTGCCATTTCTGCTGTTAGCCTTCTGAAACATCGGATATTTTAATATTCTACAGAGCAGAAACTGAAATGCAACAGTTTTGTCATGTGTACATTTGTAAGAAAGGTCAGACTGGGAGTATGTGGTGAAAAACCCAGATGTTCCATGGTCTTGGCTTCTGTGCACAGCTGTGGCAATTTTTATTTGTAAGAACTCCAGTGCCTGTTGAGTTGTGCCTCTTTATTTTTCCTCTTACACATTTACATTTTTAATGTGCTGAAAAAGGTTTGAAAACAAGGTTTCAAGTTAAGCATAGTATATTGTTTTCCTTATTTGAACCATGGTTCTTACTTTTCTTCATATGATGTAGACTGGTGTGGAAATAGTGACTGTGAAGAGGAGAGCTGCGAAACTAGGGAGAAGTCCTCATGGGAGAGTGGAGTTCACTGTTGCTCTACACAACAAGCAGCATCTGAGTTCAATAAAACATTGGCTGTAGCCATGGAAAACTCCTCAGAAGGAAAGTGTCGTGTGCTAAAAAAATAAAATAATCGGCACATACCGTGTTATCTATTTGGGATTTTTGTATCTTTTATACCTTTCTCTTTCTTTTGATGTTTCTGCCATGTTCCTTCCACCTTTGTACTGTTCCTTTGTGTTAGTCAGTCTAATGACACAAATACAATTAAGGAAAACCAAGTTTATCTTAAGAAAAAGACTGACTAAAACTCCTAAAGTTCTGCCTGCTTTGTCATCAGCAGGTGCTTTCTGCTCTTTTCTGTGTGTTCCTGGGCTCACAAGGCTTTGATGAACAGCGGTGATTAAAAACAGGCCCTGAGAACAAAGGTTCATCCCCCCCATCACTGGAATATGTACCTGTTTGCACAGATCTGCTGTGGCTGAGAGCCAGAGCTCTGCAGGAGGAAAACTCATAAATGAAAAATGATGCAATGAAGTAAGGGAGTAAATAGACTTTTCAAACTCTATGAGAATATCACAGGAAAAAAAAAAAAAAAGAGGAGATTCACATGACCTTTTTAAGAAATGCAGTGAATTTGATATTGATATTGATTTGATAGTGATTTGATATTGAATTTGATATTATGTTTGGGTAACTTACTAACAAAGTGTCTCTATAAATAAAAAATCTGAAGTATTTCAGTCCTCTGCAAAGAGGAGTAAGTTCATTGAACGTTGCATGGACAGTCATGTGATGACCAAGTCACACAACACTTTCTCTGCTGAAGGGAAACAGTACAAATTCACTACTGAAAGAGAATGGGTAATGGGTTTAGATTCTGGCAATGGGGTATCAGATCTCTCAAATTAGTGAGCTTGTATCTGAGGGAGTCCTTTGCCCAGTCAGGATGCAGGGTTAGATGATTTCCTGCTGAGGTGGAGCAAGAGGTCAAGGGAGGAGCATGCAGTTACAGATACAGAACAGGCATTGGTCAAAATTATTTTACCAGTCAAAGGTTTAAATATGCAATAGTGGATGGAGCTGTGAGATGAAGATGTGATTCCTGGGATGGGAAGAAGCTGCAAGCTAAACTCCATCCTGGGCTGGTCCAGGTGGTAATCCATAAAGTGTCTCAAACCAAGCTATATTTGAATTAGATGAGACAGGGAATGAATATTTTGGCTGCTTATACTAAAACATGACTTTTTTTCTTACACCTGTAGATAGCCCAGTTCTTTGCTTAGGAGGTATGAGTGGACTCAGAGAGCAGTGGTTCAAGGGCTACTCTGCCTCAAGACTGGTAACAACTGTAGGATCTGTCCTGGGATGTGCTGTGTTTAATGCCTTTTTCAGTGACCTGGAGGAGATGGCAGAGTGCTTGCTTATGAAGTTCCCAGATGACAGAACATGGAAGGGGGCAGTCAGCTTGCTGGCATACAGACACCTGGAGTCCTTGGGGAAATGGGGCCACCTCATGAAGTTGAATAAGCACCCACGGGAAATAAGCCCCTGCACAGGAAGAACCCTTGAGCATGATGCAAGGCTGGGGACTGACTAGTTTGGGCAGCATATCTGTTGAAAATCAGCTGGGGGAGATGGTTTTAATACATCACAGTGGGATGTATTAATAGGAGCAAAGCAAGTGGGTAATTAATAGGTAGTGATTATCCCCTTTACCCAGTAGTTATTAGACCAGATCTGGATACTGTGCTCAGGTTGGCACCCTGAGAACCTGATAAATTCCTGTGAGTTCGGTGGAGAGCTGCCACAATGGTCAGGCCCGGAGCACAGGCTCTGTGTGGGGAGGCTGGCGGAACTGGGCTTTCAGCATAGCTCTGGAAGGAGAGCAAAGAAGAGCAGCCTGCTGACACTGGCACAGAGGGCAGCGAGATGATGGGCCCAGGCTTTTCACAGCAACGTGTGGTGGGAAGAAGGGACACACAGTCAGACAACCTCGGTGTAAGGCTGGATTCAGGGAGATGCTTATAAAGACAAACTGACCAGAATGGGCTCAGTAAGGCATGGGATCAGGTTACCCAATGAGAATATAGTCTCTCGTGTAGATTTTCAAGAACCAACTCTGCAAAGCTCTGAGCAACTTGGCCTCACGTCATGCCTGACTCTACTTTGAACTAGATTTTGGCCTACAGACCTTCTGAGGTCCCTTTCAGCCTGAATTACTGAATGACCCCATTCCTGTAACAGCGTAGCTTTTGAACTGGGAATTATGAAATAGGACAAGTATCCCTGGCTTGACAAATTTAGGTCACTCTACTATATTCCACCTGCCATTTAGCATCACTGCTGGTCAGTGCTAGCATAGTTTAGGAGATAACAAATACAAAATAAATAGATTGGTTATTCTCAATTTTTTAGATGTGAGTTCAAAATAGTTTCTCATACATTTGTGACACACACACACATATATCCTGCACATATGCAGGCAGCTTGAAATCAGATTTTTTACTTCTAGCTCATTTCTAGTTATCACTACCAGGTACCTATGCATTGTTATGCTAATACAGTATGTATTATTGTTATTATTACAAGTCATGTAGTATTTCAAGGGCCTGTATGGCCATGGGCTTAATTCATGGTTCTCCTAATCTGCTGAGTACTAACTTCAATTTTTAAGATACTGTGGTGGACTTTTGATCTGATAAGTAAGGAACTACTTCAGCATAGTCAGGTTTGTTTGAAGAATTTGAAATTCTTTTGGCATGGTAAGATGAATATTCCTCAGTGAACGATTGCCAGCACTGAAGACAGACTTGGGTTGCTGGAGACAGATTTGAGGAATTGCATATCTGTTGGGGCAGCCAACAGGTATGGCAGATTGCGCAGCAGTTTCTGGACCATGCTTTGAAATCTTGTGGGTGTTCTGAAAGTTCCTCATAGGATTGACACAGGACTCAGAGACATTTGAGGAGCATCAGTGTGCTGCTGCTGCTGCATGTGAGGATGCTGCAACCTCAAACAGGTCTGGCCTGTTCCTGAAGAAAGGGGGCTCTGAGCTGCTGTTCAGCTGATTCCCGGCTGAAGCAGACACAGGCCTTTTCAGTAGGTATGGGGCAGCCGTCCAGAAGCACTGCCTGGCGGAGAACATGGCTTCCCATGGCAGCAGTCAGTGCAGGACAGAGACGGGGACCTCGCTGTGAGCAGCAGACACGTGCCCTGCCATAGTGAGGATGTGCTGCAGAGTACAGACCCCAAAAGAGTTGGGTGAGTGGCCTCTGTGACATCAGCAGCCTCAGGGAGTGCAGCTCCGCAGGGCTGTGGCTGAGGAATGCTGGGGACCTCTCCTCAGGGCTAGGGACATGGGCTTTTGTGCCTAGGAGGGTCCATGTTGCCAATTAGCAGAGCTGTGGGAGGATGAAAGTGGTTGGGCATCATCAGTGATGGCAAGAAAGATCCACCAAATCTTCTCCAGGACCCTGCAGGTCCAAAAGCTCCTCTGTCCTGAGGTACAGGCAGAGTCTGTTGGGTGGGAAAGCAGAACTCCCACTATGGCAAAGGCTGGTGTCTTCCTGGGCCTGGAAGCATGGCTCCTGCTCCCCCTGCAGATCTGCTCCCAGGGAAGGAATTCACTCTGGCCGGACACCAGAAGCTGGAGACTCCATCCAGTGCATTTCTGTACCTCAGCTGGTAGCCCTGGGAGAAAGCAGATAATGGCAGCAGTGGGAGACTGACCTGTCAGCTATCTGCTGACTCAATCTGATATCTAGAGAGGCCTGCTGTGGTCTTGGATTGTGCTTTTCCTTGTGGGTACCAACAATGTATCTTGGAGACTAGGAGTGACCAAGGAGGAAACAGTGACCTACCATCAAACTGTCAGGTTCATTAGGTTGTCAAACAAACAGAATCGAGGAAAAGAAGGGGCTGAAAGGGGCCAATTTTGAGAAAAGCAAATCTTTGTCGGGAAAATTCTGTGGCCTTTTCTGGGAAACTGAAACATGCGCATGCCTCTCTGAAGTGCTGATACACTGACATATACAGCATGAGGAGCAAACAGCAGAAACTGAAGATCTGCATGCAGTTGCAGGGCTGCGACCAGTTCACATCACAGAGGTATAGCTCACATGACAGGAGTGCCACCATGGATGGATCAAAACTCTTCAGGGAGGTTGCAACAGGAGGATGAAGAGGGGGAGCTGCCCTGTACATGAGTGCAGTGGGGGTGCATCGAGCTCTCTGTGGAATGGAGGAGGAGCCAGCTGAAGGCTTAGGGGTCAGGACTAGCAGGCAGGCCAGCGGGTGACGTTGTGAGTGTCTGATACAGACTTCCTTCTCGAAAAGTGGAAAACTTCAAACAACTGAAGTATCCCTCAGGGTACTTTAGCCTTCAGAGGCTCCTTGCTGCCTCCAGCTGTGAGTTGGTATTACACTCTGCCTTCTAGGTAACTGCAATGAAAATACCAGCAAAAAATATATAATTCTTCAGGGAGCAAAGCCCTGAAGAATTATATAAGGAGCTGAGTGTTATTGCTGCAGTTGAAGGACACTCTGGATGATTTTTCTCACTGTACAAAGACCAAAGGCTATGGATATCTGTAGCTTGGCCATGCCTCATATGCCACATTCTTCCTCTTTTAATGGGGATGGCAGTGTTTTGGCTACTGCAATGTGCCTGGCTGCTTATAGCAGAGAGAGCAGGTTGGACCTTGACCTTTCTATCCTAGAAAGACAAAATTTTAGCCCCTAAATCTTGAACAGAAACAATGCATTGCCTTCTCTCCAGTGGGCTTTTTTATCCCCCTGAACCGGACAAGTTAAAGAGCCTAATTGCAGAGCTGTTCTGCTGGCAAGAACTGGAGAGAAGAGGGTGATGGAACAGCCTCAACCTCATTGCGAAAAGGTTTTATTTAACACATGGTTTGTTTTGTCACCCAGTTTTCTCCTATAGCACTAGAGACTCCCAAGAGTTATTAATGAGTAAACAGGGTGTTTTATTAAGCAGACACAGTACTGTAACCAGGACTGTTTCCATTAACGTGGTATTCCTCATGTGTGTCCCTTCATCATAGAACTTATCTACTGAAGAAAAAACAAGCCAAAACAAACCCAATGGGCCTTTTCCTGTGTTCTGTATGTAATAGTTATTGGCAAGGATTTTAACTTTCCTTCCTGCAAGGATGGCTGGTTTCTTTTAGGATGTGGGAGATGCCCGTGTGTGTGATGTGAATAGCCAAAACCACGTCAAGCAGAGGAGTTCATGACTGGACTGGAATTTGTTGGGGAGAGAGGCAGAGATCAAGGAACGGAAAAGCAGCTGTACTGGGAACTGTACTGTACAGAAGAGACAGACTGCCTCCAGGAGTGGCCAGAAATGGGTATCTAGGGGAGAATAAGAACAGGATAAAAATATACAGTAACTCCCCCAGACATCCCTGTTGCTGTGGGCTATTTTCAGTGCAGAGGATTTCCTGAGCTAGTTGTGGTTTAACTGTTTAATAACTTTCAATGGATCTGGATCTCTCTTCCAAGTCCAGCTTCCCTTTCAGCCCACAAAAGCTACACATGCAGGGTGCTCTCTGGCAAGCAGCTACTGTGTGAACTGCTTCTGATGATGTGTTTCTGAATCCAGATCCTGCTGCTTTCATTTGACCATGCCTAGTTCTGGTGGCAGAGGATGCTGAATGGTCAGCCCTTGACCACTCTTAATGATGCTCACTCTTAATTAATGTCATTCATGACACTGCTTCAGTTACCTCTGGTTTGGGGTTTTTTTGAGGACTATAAGGAAGCCATCCCATGCCTTTAATTTAAAAAATGATAGCAAGGATAATAAAACTTTCCCAATTCTGTTGTTTCTTTTTGACATGAGGACACTGGCACTGTACCCAGTTTTGTATAGTTCTTTGTTTCTTCTTGTAATTCCTACCACTGGGTTTTCTTCTTTGAGCACTGAGCTGCTGTTTTAATGAAAGCATCTACCAAAATGTCAAAGCCTTGCTCAGGAAGGGTAACAGTCAGTGGAGAATGTATCTAGAAAATTCCCTAGCTATGGGGGAAATGTAATTCTTCCAGCAGAGACTGCAGTCCTTTACCTTACCCAAATAAAGCTGAAATGGCAGAAAATATGAGGTGAAGAGACAGTACTTCCTTAAACCATTGTTTCCTTTAAAAGCTGCTTGCTCTTTGTCTCGGACAGCTGAGCCCTCTTGCTAAGGATTCTGAACACTGCACTGGCCCTAGTGTGACAGAAGCTGTAGGTGAGCCAATACTTCATTATCCAAGCCCAGGATAGAATTTCTTCATCTCAAACTGTTCAGTTTCCCCTTAGCATGTATTCTTGTTAACTTCCTTCCTGTTTAATACTCGTAAATTTCTCAGTGGCTTTATTACCTTGCTTACATGCAATTTTTTACAAAATGTTTCATGTCAAAGTTTACTTAGGTCTTGAGAAATGTCTGCCATGACATCTGCATTTGCCACTTGACTATCAGCCTGGAATTTTTATAGGTAACTGCTTCTATTTTTTTCTGCTATTAAAAAATTGCCAGTTTTGCAGTCCAACCCTTTGCACACTCCAAAATCAGTAAGACAGGGGTTTTTTTGTTTGTTTGTTTGCTTGTTTGTTTACAGCAGGATGAGAAAACTGTTCAAGATCAATATGTAATTCACTGGACCAGCAGTCTGTTTCATACCTAAGGAAAGGGTGTACATTTCTCAGTTGTATCACCAGTACAGTATTTGATGAATTTAGTAGCTGATAATTACTTAGCAGTAATTATGGTCATTAGAATGACCATAATACCCTGTCAGTCTGCTACTAAACAATCAAAAAGCCCCAACTGTGTAGGCTTGTAACACCTGAAGAGGAAAGACCTCACTGGTAATGCCGCTCTGTTAGCAGAAGCTCCCAGTGCTTACAAACTGCTTGTTACAAGCACAGATTTTTTTTTGTGGTTGGCTTCTTCAAAATTTATGGTCAGTCCTGCAACATTTGATTCTTTACTTGTGTTTTACTTAGCCTGTAGTGCTGTCATCTGTTTATGCTTCTTTGTCTCTCTGTTCCATGTTGTGTTGGCATTTAATGAGCTTCATAGCCTTGATTTTCTTTTTTTCTGAGTAAATATATATTTCTAAAGGTTCTTCAGAAATCGGCTTGATTGTGTGAACAACTTAGGAGGCAGCTGAATGTGATCAGTAATGAAAAAGGTGCCAACCTTCCCACACACAGATTTCATGTTGCTGTGAACAATGCCTGAAAGTGTCCGTGATTCTGTTAGGAAAGATGATGTCATCCTGGCTTTTTTCTTGCTTACATTGGTACAGATGTGCACATCAGACTTTGGGAGACTTGGAAACTTCATGCTGTGATCAGTGACAGAAAGACACAGTCATAATGGCTCCAAATGTTTTGGTAGTTTCTCTAAGGTTCAATCATACCCTCACACTACGATACCCTGTGACTTGCAGTGAGAGGGATCCCAGAAGCCAACTCATGGTGCCCTGATCTGGGGAGCTGCAGGGCAACCTGGGGTGTCCCACTCACAGCTGCTGTCCTGAGACAGCAGCAGAAGGTCACTCCCAAGCAAGGGAGAGGTGTAGGAGGACACGTCTACACCTTGCCCCTTCCTCACCTGAACAAGAGCTCCTCTGGGCTGGGCTCTGGACAGGCACAGGCAGAGGTGCTGGGGTGATCGCTCTGCACACGCTGCCTGAGCAGCTTTCCCCATCTCCTCTGGGGAAAAGGGGCTCTGGGCCAGGCAGAAGCATCCCCCTGCCACCTGGGTCTGGCCTGCAGATCCCAGCTGGTCTCTGCCGAGTTGACCTATCCACGCTGTAACTGCACTGAAAATTATCTGTTTCTGCAAGATTTATGTATTTAAATTAGCACGGCCTGATGTGTGATGTGTGGCTATAAATGAGCACATTCTGAAAGTAGTTTCTGCTACTGTTTTGAATCTCTGTGTCCATAAATCCAAGACTGTCAACATGAATTAGATTTGATGCTGTTTCCAAAGTGTTGTTTTATATTCATGTTGATGCTGTACATGTATTGAATAATTTTTTTTTTAATCTAGGAAATTAATGTTATTGTTGTGAGCAACAAATAGGCTGTTTGAAAAGGCTAAGGCTGAATTATCAGTGGGCATTAACAGGAACGGCTTTCTTTGTTATTTTAATCCAGTGACATTGCTGATAAGGGGCTTTGAGTTAGGAGAAGAAAGCAGGTTCGGTGCTCTGCTTTATAGGCAGACATTCTCTCTGAACTGTGCGTTATGGATCATAATAAACAGTTTAAAAGCACAATAGCAGACAAGACAAAAATATCCAATCATCTGATAATAATTTGGATTGCAGTGCAGTCATTTAAAACTTGTATACTTTCAGGAAAGAACAGATGTAGATGCTACAGAATCTACATGAAAAAAAGGAACTACAGGGCCAGTTAGGGTATGTGCATAATGGCTTTAAAGAGATAAACAGTGTGGCAATTAATTTGAATGCTGCTCGGTAGAATAAGTGCCCAGGGAAGTGTGGAAGAAAGCTGAAGGGAGCAAAAATTCCTGGATACTCCTGTAAGAAGCTGACAAAAGAAGAAGGATTACTCAAAATAGTTCAAATATTGACTTGTGCTCTGGGTAATTTCCATTTGATTTAGCGGAAGTTCCTTTTAATCCAGATTTTAGTCAAATCCATCCATGCACATTGTTATGCTGAAGAAAGATTATTTTCTCAAAGACAATGTTTACAGTTTGCAAGATGATCAAACAGATGGTTTAAATTTGTTCTGATACTCTGTGTTTTTTCACAGTCTCTTTGTAAGTTAAATAAACTTGAGAATGATCAGTGTCATTTCCCAGACGAGATAGCTGCTTGAGGACATGCCTGTCTTCTCTCTCCGAAAAGATGATCTTCATCTTCAGCAAACAGCAATGGCTCTGGTTCCCTGCTATTCCAGGACTTTTGCTTCTCTCTCCACTCTCCAAAATGAGCCCATGACCTCACTGCCTCATATCGTAGCTTCTAAAAGAGGTCCTTCATTATCCATTGTCCGTGGACATTGTCCATGTCCTTTTCTGTTCCTTGTTCTGTTCCTGTTAGTCACCCTGACTGATCCAATATAGATCCTGTCTTGCATGACAAGAGGGAGCTGGGAAAAAGCAGGGCAGCATGAAAGAGGTGATATTCCCAGTGTGCCAGAAGTGATATTCCCAGCGTGCAGCTATTCAGAAGTGCAGACATTTCCTTTTAGCATCCCTCCAATTGTTCAAAGTCTCTTTTTCCTTGCTGGCAAAGCACCCACTGAAGCCTACAAATGATAGCCATGTGCGTTGTCTTGCAGCGGGCTGAACGTGTCACTGTTTGTCCTGTGTGTTACAGGCTGACGCTGCTTTCTGAACTAGCTCCACTTAGTTCAGAGCGGCTGGTTTCAGTCCTCGGTAGCAGGCAGAGCAGCAGCGCTGGTCTGTCTGCCTCTTCCTCAGTAAATGCAGTTAACAAAGGTCTTTTGATATGCTCAGGGAAGCCTTGATAACGAAGGAGCTCTAGAAATTGTATTTCTGCATGACAAAACAGCGGGGGGAAAGAAGTTATTTCTTCCTTTTCCTCCCCTCCCCCCATTTTGGGACAAGGCTTCAAATTCAGGCTCTGTTTGCTGTGCACATTGCTGGCACTGTTTTAATGATATATGTCTGTTGCCTTTGTGAAGGACGAGAATCTACCGCTGGATCTTACCTCAGCAAAGGATTTGGCCAGGTGCTGGACTAATTCCTTTCCATATTTAATTTAAGCACAGCAGAATTAGATTGTAATTGGACACCTTTGAACTCTTCTTCGTACTTGTTGTCTCTAAATCATTGTTAGTATAGCCAAATAGTCCTTCAAAGCAATGTAAAGACCAGCCAAGAATATAAATCTAGTGGTTTTTTATCTTTGCCTGGCATGGAAATGCAATGTCAGAAAACGGTGTAACTACACAGAACTTTAAACTTCCCCTTTCTTTCCTCTCCACATCTTTTATTTCTTTTTTTTTTCCAAGGAAATGGATTGCTGCTGGTATAGAGATAGTTTTTTTTTCTTCTTCCTCTCCACATTTTAATTTCTGACTGAATGAGAATCTTTGTTCTTTTCTCATATGTATACTACGGACAAGTAGAATTAAATAGCATTGACATAGAAATTTCTTTGCTGTTTTTAGCAATGGCAGAACAGTCAAAATGGTGGGCCTTGTATTTGTCCCTCTTCTTTAGAAAAGGCCTCAGCAATCAGATCCTCCTGAGCCAAGGTAGCTTGAGTGGTCAGTTTTAATGAGACCAGGGCAACAGCAGGTAACCATGGTAAGTCTAATGTGGACATTATTTATCTCATGCTAAATTATAATTTGCTATTAGTTCTGCGTAAAGCCCATGGCTGTGGGCATAGCTGACACCATGGTGGTTTGGAAAAGTTAGGGGGCAATTTTTTTTTTAATTTTTAGTGTAGTGTTTGCAGTGAGAACATCAGGGTACATTGTAAGCACCTTTTTTTAAAATGGTGTATTTTTTACAAACTTGTGTGCATCTGTGATCTATGAATTCGGGCTCTGCAAGCAGGTTTGGACATAACACTGTCTGCTCGTGGTGGGAGGGGTGAGAGGAAAAAGAAATACTGGGTTGTAACCATCTTCTTTAGGTTATATTCTAGTGAATTTTTCTATCTCCCTGAATGAACAATATAGTTAATCTTTCAGGTGGCACAGATGATGTAAAACTTACAGTACTCATTTTAGTGATAACCCTGTTACACTAGCCTGGATTTCCAGATGAAAAATCATGTTTCCAGGTCACAAATACAGTTCTAGTGCCCACATGGATAGAAGAAAATTATCCAGTGAAAATGTCATTTCATCCAGAGAAGGAAGGAAAACAAATAGATGCAAATTTAAATCATAGAATCATAGAATTCTAAGGCTTGGAAGCGACCTTAAAGATCATCCCATCCCCCCCCTGCCATGGCAGGGACACCTTCCACTGTCCCAGGCTGCTCCGAGCCCTGTCCAGCCTGGCCTTGGACATTCCAGGGATGGGGCAGATCCAGCTGCTCTGGGCACCCTGTGCCAGGTCTTCCCACAGAAACCACGAAATACAGACACAGACAAGATGTATTTGCTGCACACCCGGCAAACTGGAGCCTGTGCAACAGAGGCATCCTGCTAAAATAACAACTTGGGGAGAGCCCCAGGGCATCTTCAAGCACGAGAGAGTGACTCGGCAAGAAGGGAGGCAGAGCAGATGTCCCGTGTGCTCTGCCTGGCCACACAAAGCCGGCACTGTGCTGAGCTGAGCTGCCCCCGACCTGGCAGAGAGCTGCCAGGGCACGGCCCCCCGCCACGGGCAGGGACACTTCTCAGTTCACCAGGTTGCTCAAGGCCTTATCCAGTCTGGCCTCAAACCCTGCCAGGGTTGGGGCATTCACAGCTTCTCTGGGCGACCTGTTCCAGTGTCTCACCACAGTAAAAAATGTCTTCCTAATGTTTCTTAAATTCCCCCTCTTTCAGTTTGTATCTGTTACTCCTTGTCCTTTCACTATAGCTCCTGATGAAGAGTCCCTCTCCAGCTTCCCTGTAGGACCCTTCAGGTATTGGCAAGTTGCTGAGGTCTCCTTGCAACTTTCTCTTCTGCAGGCTGAACAGCCCCAACTTTCCCAGCCATATATTTTGGTGTTTCAGCTAGCCCATTCCTCTCAGCAATAAGCAGAAACCTCACAGTACTTACGGGGTAAGTGAAGGGAAAAGATCCAAGCCCACAGCCCGGCCCAAGCCTCTCTTTCTTTCTGGAAGGGTATGGCCTGCCAGAACTCCCTAGCAAAGGTGAGCCCTGCAGGGATCAAGCCCTGTGTGCACATCTCTGGGCTAGAGCATGCTGGATCTCCCAACACATGCCTGCGCTGCCTCTTTTGTTCAACACCCAACACCCCCCAGTTTTGTTCTGTAACAAGTAACTTGTCGCTGGGGCTCCTTTACTCTCTTGGGTGAGACCTCCACTGGGAATTTATTATTCACACTTCTGTGCTCCAAGATGGGGCACTGGCAAATGCGCAGTAGCAGATGAAGGTTTCTGGTGTAATCTGAGGTGACAGGAGGGTGCAGGGGTGTGGGGACAGCCATTAGCTAGACCTCTAGTTAGAGAAATGTTTGTTGGAGCTGGGTTTTTTCCTCCGTGTTTACAAATGATCAAGGGATCTGCTAAATGTGTTCAAGGACCTATATAGGGATTGAAATGAAGAAGAATTTTAATGAAAAACCTCTCAGAAATCGACATTTTACCATTATTTTCAGGCAAATGTTCAAGAGCTTAATGTTAGTCTAGAGCAGGTGTGGTGCTGCTGAAGATTCCTGAAGAGCAGCAGGATTTTAAGCAAGGTGAGGAGACCCTGCATGAGGGGAATGCGGAGAAAGGGCACGGCACCAGCATCAGGAGGAGAGAAAGGAAGGCAAAATTCCAGAAAGAAGTGTAAACTGTGGCTTGAAGGTATGGACGGGCAACTTCACGTGATAAAGGCGCATTTGAGGTAAAACTGCAAATCCCTGGATAAAAGCAGCTCCGATCGCCCTGTGGCTGAAAACAGCGCTTTGCTGGGGGTGGTTTCAGGGGGCTGCTGGCCGCAGCGGACATCGCCGGTGCCAAGGAGACAACGACGGCGGCTGGTTAGGGAGGTGGCAGGCCCGTGTGGCTGCAAGCCGGTGTGCTGCTTTTACTCCCAAGGGAAAGGGAAAAACAAAGAGAAAGGGAAGCTGTGGCGGCGGCCCTGAGCGCGGCTCGGCCCCGAGGCGGCCCCGGCGGGCCCTGAGGGGCG